>NC_092045.1:72888795-73188795 GCF_003086295.3 Arachis hypogaea | reverse complement strand
GTTGGCTATGGAGGTGGGAGATGGGAGACGTACTTGGTTTTGGGAGGATGTCTGGATTAGTGGAGGTTTTTTGAAAGATCATTTTCCGAGGCTCTTCTCTATTTCAAACCAAAGAGGATCAGTGATAGGAGATTGTGGGTTTTAAGATGGGTTAGTTTGGGTGTGGAACTTCCAATGGAGGAGAGAACTTTTCCTATGGGAGTTAGAGCTATTGAACCAACTTCATAATACTTTGAGATTAATCAAACTTGCATTTGGGAGAGAGGATAGAGTGGTGTGAAAATATGATAACCAAGGTATTTTTTCTACTAACTCCTTTGTGCAGGTGTTGCAGGTGGAAATGGCTCCAGAGGACATATCAAGTTACAGCTTTACTAAGTCGGTTTGGAAAGGGCTTGTTCCTCCTAGAGTGGAGTTATTTGTTTGGTTTGGATTGATTGGCAGGGTAAATACAAAGGCGAGACTGTGTCGACTAGGGGTGATTAGCCAACAAGATACTCTTTGTGTATTATGTAACGGAGGTGATGAAAATGATTACCACTTGTTCTTGGTTGTAGTTTTACATGGCAAGTGTGGTGTGCTTGGTTATCTTATGTTGGGATGCAATGGACTTGCCTGGGTACAATGAAGGAGCACTTTCAGAGTTGGACTGAGGTATCAAATAGAAAGGAGGAGCGCAAGGGATTGATGGTGTGCTTTTGTTCGATCATGTGAAACATTTGGTTGGAACGAAACCGAAAGATTTTTCAGAAAAAAGAAAAAAGAGCTCAGGAGATTACAACTTTATCCTTCCAAAGCTTCACTGAGTAGTTAGGTGCTTATCCCTTTTGTTGTTGATGGTAATGCTAGAGATGACAAAGGAATATTTATGCCTAGATTGGTTGATTCGTTCATATTTTATGTTGCTTACTTTCTTGTTACCGTACTTTCTCCACTTTATGTGTTGAGCTCTTTCTTTCAAAAAAAATGAGACTACTTTAATAATATAATGTTCAATCGGTTTATTTTAAAATAAAAAATTTATAAAATATATAGATATAATAATTTAAATTATTACTAATTTTCTTATGTAACAAAACCTGAAGATGCTCATGTAACACAAAATAATAACGTTACTCAGTAAAACACAATATATAACTACGATATAATATTATGAGTCTTTATTAATTATATGTTTACATATTATAAATTAATATTTTCTTCTTCTTCTTTTGATAAAGGCTTGAATCCGTAATGTTCTTCCCGTTTAGTATATAGACATACATAATTATTTTTTTATACATATATCTCTTAAATTCACATACATATACATATAACTATGATATACGATAATCCAATAATATAATTTGATGTCTTAATACAAAATTAAAAGTGTGGCACGCAATTCAAATTTTGTGGGATCTTCTCATCCATTTACAGGAATTCTTCCCTTATGTATATATACCAAGTGATGCAAGAATATGTGGATAATAACATAACCCAAACAAGTTTTATACAATTCAAAATTTGCGATCCAAACACATAATTAATATATACATATTTCAACTCAATAAAATAAATATTAAAATTAAATATTTTTAATGATTTAAATATAGATGATTTTGATATTATTTGTTAAAAATTTTAATAATTTTTTAATCTTGAGATTATCCATGTTAAATCATTAAGAAAGAAATATTTGAATGCGAAAGCGTATTTAAATTTGTAAATATGATTGAAAGTATTTGATTCTTTGATCTTCCTCAATCAAAGTCTTCTGTATTTTTAATAGGACTAAATCACAACTTCTCTGATGGAAAAAGAATTGTAGAGGCAATTTTGATGTGTTGGAGACCAAAATTCGTAAGTCACTATTTATATTTGAGTGTGACATCCATTAAACCCTAAAATCTAAATAAAATAATATTTTTATTTTATTTTCATTTATTTCAAGTTAAAAGTAATTATGACTTATTCAATTCAGCATTTATGACAATAAATAAGATCATCATTATATAAATCATTTAATATAAAATAGCATCATTTGTAATTATAATTAATATATATGTATTGTCTACAAATAAATTAAAAAATTAATAATTTTTCAACAGAACTTTGATGAGGTCGTTAGATTAGATGAGTAAGTTAGATTAGATTATAATTTTAATAAAAAATATTTAAATAATGATAAAATTAATTATAAAGAATTGAAATTAATTTTTTATTGATGAAAAATTAGTTTTCTTTGCTTACAAAATAAATTAAACACTAAGTAAACTTAACATCTAGTAGGTTAATGTTTAAATTAGTGTTTAAAAATAAATCTTTTTTTTAAATTTATCTCTAAAAATTTTTATCAATCAAATTAGTCTTTCAAAAATTATAAATTAATCATTTTTGTCTTTCCATCACACAATTAATAGTTTTCGTCAACGATTAATGATATAACATTAACTGATAGTATACACAACATCTAGCATGTTCAATTGGATGCTAAATAAATATATTTATGAAAATCTATCAATTTAATTAATTTTTTCAATTATATAAACCATAATCCTAATATAACCTAACAACACAAAAATGTATAGATTTTCATAAATATATATATATATATATATATATATATATATATATATATATATATATATATATATATATATATATATATATATGTTCAGTGTTTAATTGAATGCACTAAGTGTCATGTATGACGTGAGTTAAAGTTTTATGTTAGTTAAATAAGACTCACGCTGTGAGTCCTATCCTATTTTTACGAAATTCCATTATTTTTAACACGTTTTCAATTTATTTTTATTTTTATACATTTTTTCATATTTCCATCCCTCTTTTACCTTTTACTTTTTCACATCATCTATCAACTTTTTGTGTATTATTTTATTAGTCATTTTAATCATTTTTAGTAATTTTTAGTTATCTCTATTATTTTATTGTATCTTATTTCTACTTTTTTTCCCTCATGAACACTTGTACTTATAGTTTCGAATTGTCTAAGTGTGGTGATGTTGTAGAGAATGACAATTTTAATGACGGTTTGCATTATAAGAGAAACAATCAAATGATGGAAGAATTTTACTCATATGAACATTTTTCATGTAATCAACCTCTTCCACTCTACTATGAAATGATTTACCTTATGGCACATACCACTCTTATCATCATTATGAAACTTCTCAAACACTATATCCCTATGAACTATATCATTAATATTTTTCTCAACCATAACACCCTCAAACCACATCTCATCATCACCAAACACCTTCACGGGATCCAAATTCATATCCAGCTTACTACCACTCATATGAGCCTCTTGAACCACCACCTCTATATCCATGATGCCAATACTATTTCATGATTCTTTTAAACCACCACCTCTATATATACCAAATCAATATTTTTACCCTCAAGATTTTTTTTAACCTCTGCCATTTGACCAATAAACTCCACCTCCAACTTCTGACTAGCCCACGGAAGAAGTACTCCATTTATTTTTCAAAATCAAAAGGAACACCTTCGAAAATAAGAGAAATATTAAAAGAGGCAAGAAAATCACATAGCTACCATAGCTGAAGTCTTAACTCGCTTGTCTCACTAAGTTCATATAAAAACCAAAACACTTTTGGGAATGAATGTGAGGAATTAACTTCAACTGAAGAGTGCGTAGTGGAAGAAAGTTTGGAATCTCAAGTGAAAGAAGAGGAATTGAACGATGAGTTGCAACAAACTAATGATGTTGAGTGCATTAAATCTGAGAGAACGGTTAAATATTTGGGGGAGTTGAGTAAGAAATGAACTTTTACATTGAAGATACTTCCACGTCGACCAATGATTGAATAGAGCTTGTTAAAATTTTTTGGTTGGACGTGAAAACGATGATGAGGAAGAATGCGCACAATTTCCAAAACACACTTTGAGCAATAAAAAAGATCTGGAAGAAGTTGCGAACCAAAAAGGTGCAAGTCGTCGTTCAAGAGTCCAAGAGAACGACACTATTTTGAGTACAAATTGAGTGCATAAATCTTTTTTCATGAATTTTTTTTGTCAATATTAATATGCTCTCTTGGAAATGGATGACCAACTTATGACTCTTGTTAAAATGCTAAATGGTGAAGCATTGCATGTTAGTTGGCAAAAAAGTGAGGTAGAGAGAAATCTTCCTATATAAGGAAAATAGATGAAAGAGAGAGAGTAAGAGAGAGAGTGTGGTGAAAAACACATAGAGGGATAGAGCTAGGAATCAGATCAAGAATCCTAGAGTTTGGAACCGATAAGAGTATCGGCGGTTGGAAAATGAGTCATTTTCAATTTTTTTGGATAAACTCCTAAAAGACATCTCGAAGAGAGAACTGTTCCAGCTGTTCAGTTGGACTGGACACATAAATAATATATATATTTATTACGCAAACAAAAAGGTGGTAGTTTGCACATTTTTGCGTTCATACGATACACTACGAAGGGAGGGGCGTTGAAGGCTATAACAGAAATGAATTGTATGAGATTGAAAGGTAAGGTTATGTTTGTCGAAGAAGCAAAATACAGGAGAACGTCGGAAGCAAAGGACACGAAGAAGCTACAGTCAGGAGGCGGCAACCAGAATGAAATGATACATCAGCCATAAAGAGAACAAGAGGATGATCAGAGATCCCCATCTAGTTGCTCTCAAGATGTGAAAAAGGATAAAAAGGGTCCAAGATCCACATGAAAATAGGTGGACGAAGAAGTTGGAGGTGGCTGTGGTGAAAGAAAACTTGGACTGGCTGCAGAAAAGTCTAATAGGTTGAATGACGATGACTATTGACTTCAGATCCTTAAAGGATATGGTTGCGAAGAACTTTCCACATGTTATTCAAGTACGCGAAATGGGAGTTTATAAAGCTCGCCTGACTTTCTACAACCTGTTGAATACTGAAGAGACATGCACGTTCAAAATGAATAGTCTTCTACAATTATTTTATAGTGTTTGGAGGTGGGACGACTCGAAGAAAAGTGAGTGTCGAAGAGTGTGGTTGGAGTGTTTCGGGGTTCCGTTACATTCTTGGTTAGTAGATATCTTTAAGATGATAGGAAGTCAATAGGGTGAGGTGGTTGTGGGTGAAAAGAGATAGAATCGTGTAGCTCATTCAGTGTCAGTCGTATACTTATTGATACTTGTGTCATGGATGTAATCAAGGAATGGGTCCATATCACAATAGGTACCAGTGACTTCAACGTATTGGTTAAAGAGGTGGGCCCGGAAGTATATGGTCTGCACTGTGACTTGGAAAATATAGCAAAAGATGCCGTAAGATGGGATCATCGTAATGACGTAACAATAAGGGAGTGTGATGATGTTGCTAAAAGGTCAAAAGAACTAACAAAATTGTTAGATTATGAAAAATTGGTAATGTATAAGCCAACTTATGGTGATATTGAAGGTTTGGAAGATTTGGTGGGATATGAGGAGAATAATGAAGTGAATTATGAGCTTACTATTCCGTGGAGTTATAATTGTAATCATAACAGTATGGTAAGAGAGGTAAAAATATATGTTAGCAATATGGTTATTGTTGGGGCCTCTAATGTAAACAAACCTAACAAGTGTTATTTGGGCCAACATGGCCCAAGCACAATCAGAATTGGGAAGGGCACTGATGAAGGCTGTATTGAGTTAGATCAGTGGAAGCTGGGTAGGGTTAGTAGGGAAAACGGGAAGAATACCGGTTTAGCCATTATGTCAATGCTACAAGGGAACCCTTGTCCTTGGGGGTGTTGGGGCCAGGTCTGATGAGGAAGGGACATGCGTTGGAGGTTGCCAGTTGGTACTCTCCGAACGGGAGGCTTTACGGCGCTAGTTGGGCCATGCGGTAGGCGCTGGCGCGGCACTGGGTGAACGTGCCACCAGCGCAGGAGAAGGCCACGACCCGTACGTCGATGGAGCCAACTCGCAGTGAACTTTGGTATAGGGTGAAGCCGTGCAACGGGCTGTCGGTGGTGCGCGGGAGATGGACGAGGCCAACGGTGACCGAGAGGCCGAAAAAGGGAGCTATGACGTGTTGGCAAGGGATTGTAGTTATGGAGCTCAGAAAAAACGGGTTGACGGGGCTGTGATGATGGTTGAGGGGCTACAAGGGGATGAGGGTGCAAACGTAGGAGATAATTATGAATATGTTAATGGAGTTGATTCTGAAACCAATGGTGAGGCTACTGAAGAATTAGATTATAGAGGCCTAGCAACCAGTTTCATTGCTGACAGAAATCTAACGATTCAAAATGATGGAGAGGGCTATCGTGACAAGGAAGACCGTATGCGGGAAGAAGGGAATGCCAATCATGATGATATTAGTGGTAATGAGTGTTCAAGATTAGATGAGCAACTGATGAAAAACAAAAGGACTTGGGAGTTAGCTAAGGAATCAAGAACAATGCTATATAATGAAGAAGACGATATTATGGCTATCCTCCAAGAACAAAATGAAAAAATCACCCAGAAAAGGAGAATGGCAAAATAGAAGGCTAAAGCAAGACAGAATAGGCCCAAAAATCACAAAAAGGTGTGTAACAATGTTTTAAAATAATTTTTTGTTCCTGAAATGTTAGGGGATTAAGGGGAAACACAGGTTGAATATGTTAGATTTAGTTGAGACTAAAAGACAAATAGTAACAAGGTTTGATGTGATGAAAATTTGGAAAAATGATGCAGGGTAGGAGTATGTGGGGTTTATTGGCGCATTTTGAGGGCTGTTGTTAATCTTGGATGATGTATGGTTTAACATGAGAAGTTGCTATAAATGTGAGAGATGGTTGTGTGTTGAAGGGGTATTGTCGGAGAATAATGTTAACTTTGCTTTTTTCTTAGTTTATGGTGCGCATACTCGATATGAGAAACTTGTTGTGTGAGAGGAGCTGATTTACGTAGCTGGCTTGTGTCAGGGTCCCTACTATTGTTTGGGAGACATTAATGAGATTGTGCAGATGGAGGAAAGGCGAGGTACTGATAGCTTCTTTTGTCAGTGGAAGATTTCAAGAATTGGATAAACGACATGGGTTTGGTGGACTTGCCGATTACTGATCGAAAGTTTACATGGTTTAGAGGACGTTCCTATAGCTGTATTAATAGAGCTCTGGTTAGCTTGGAATGACTTGAGGAGTTTTCGGAGACTCGTTTGAGAGGTGGTCCACGGGGTTTGTCAAATTACTATCCTATCATAGTGAAAGATAAGAGACTTAAGGACGGACCGAGACCGTTCTGAAATTTAGATTTGTAGTTTACATATGAAGGTTTTTTAAGGTTGGTGAAGGAGGAATGGAGAGGGTTAGGAGAGGTACAATTCACCAATAAATTGAAGGCTTTGGTTATTCCTTTGAGAAGATGGCATAGAGACAAGTTTGGTGAATTGGACAAGAAAATCATGAAGTTTGAGGAAGAGATTAAAAAGATAGATTATATGGTGGGTGATGGGGATTATGATGGAACGGTGGAAACAAGAAGGTGGGCGCTAGTCATATGTTGTGAGAAATAGTATGTGAGAAAAGAACTACATTGGAAGCAGATGTTGAGGTCTAGGCATGCGAGGAATATGGATAAAAACACGAGATACTTCCACAACTTAGCTTCTACGAGAAAGAGGAATAATAGGATCGAAGTGCTTCCACAACTAAATATCCTCCTCTTATGCTTAATTACACAAAGCGCTCTGAGTTGGCCATCCGTCTCAAGCAAACCAAATTCAAATGGGACAATAGAGCTAAGAGTTAGAAGTTTTACCCACTCAAATGAAGGATTGGATGACAACCTAGGTGGAGGAATTTTCAATGATCTTGACAAGGCGCGCTCTACTCCCGTCCATCCTCTTCTAGAGGCTTCCACCACTTGGCAAGGTTTTTCAAGTTCCTCCTCTTGCCAAGCTTCCTTAAGTTTACATTCTTCTTCACCAAATTCTTCTATCTCTTCCCCATCGCTCTCATCATAGATAGGAGGTTAAGTGAAGTCTACCTCATCATCAATTCCAAGCATATTAGTAAAGGACTCATCAAGCTCAAAAGGATCACATGTTGATTCGGAATCATCATAAATAAGAGGGCTTGTTGCTTGGAACACTTCTTCCAATTCTCCAATCACATTGTGCCTTGGAAGGTTGTGCACTTTCCTCCTCAACATCAACTTCAAATTCCATGGAAGAAGGCTTTTGAATTTGTGATTCCTCCATGTACTCAACATATCCTAAGGTGTCAACCACTAATTCCCTTAGTTCAATCATCTCTACCTTCTCCTCTTGTTGCACTTCTTGCTTTAACTCCTCTTCTTCACCTCGGAGCTTCAAGTTCACTCCCTCACTAAGCTCTTTGGTTGCCTCTCCACATTCAACAATGGGAGTGCCTTGATCGCATAAGCTTAGGCGGGATGAGACTATGTTACCAATGGCTTCTACTATGATAGCCATTTTTGCTCTTAACTCTGCAAACTTCTTTTTATCCTCCTCTTGTCGCCTTAAGAGATGAGATTCAAGATCTCTCAATTCTAGGATGAGGGCTTCATCGGGAGATGGTTGTGGAAGAGAGGTTTCATTGTTTGAGGGAAGGCTATTGTAGTTGGAAGGTGGTTCATATTGGTAAAATTCTTGAGGTGGTGTGTATGGACTTTGTGGTTCATGGAAGTATTGGTGTTGGAATGGTGGTGGCTCTAGAGACGGTTCATATGGTGGTTGGTATGGTGTGTATGGGTTGGGATCATATGGAGGTGAATGATGGTATGAGACTTGTGAGTATGGTAGAGGGCTATATTGAGGAGGGGGTTCATATGCATATGATGATTGCGGTTGACAACCACAATGAGGGTCATCACATGCATTAGATTGGTATATATCAATATTTGAATTGTACCCATAAGAAGCCGAAGGAGGTTGCTGCCAAGAAGGTTGTCCATAAGCTTGGGGCTCCTCCCACCTTTGATCTCCAAATACTTTATGCATATTGTCATTGTAATTTCCATCTCCTACAACATAGTTAGAACCACACTCATAGCCAAAGTCATGAGAGTTCATGGTGAAAGAGAAAATAAAAACAAAATCTAACAATAAACAAAGAGAACAAAATCCTACAACTAGCAAAAACTAACAAACAAACCAAAAATCAAGATATTCACAATATATACAATAGCCAATAACATAACATCATTGCAATTCCTCGGCAACGGCGCCATTTTGACGAGTGAATTCTTTGATGGTCTAGAATTTCCTCAAATGAAATCTTTGTTGCAAGTATAGTTCTAAACCAACAAACAATCCTCCAAATCAAAAATTTGGTTATCACATGTACAAACCCCAAATGAAAATTAACTGGAGTATTTGGACTCCGGGTCGTCTCACAAGGATTGCAATGAAGTGTATGCTTATTGGCTATGAAGGAACATGGGGGTTTGGTTTTGTATTTTTGCAAGAAAATAAATGGCAAGAAAATAAAATCAAGCAAGTAATTAAGGGAAGCAAGTAATAAAGAGAGACATTCATGGAAAGGGTTGAGAATATAGGCTTTCCATCCTAGTTATCCAATGATTAATTCATCTTATTTAGTCAACTCCAACACATAGGGAGAAAGTCAAACGAGATTAATCAATCATATCGCAATAATAAACAAGAATTTATCTTATTACATCATCCCCGAATATGGAATAAGGTATCATGTTATCCTCATACTCGGAGAAAGTCTAATAAGACTAGTTAACCTCAATCCAAATATACTAACCAACTTACTAATGGAATTAGCAAAAGATTAGAGTCAATGGAAATCATATTAACTAACAATTCTAGATCACCAACATTAGTTGGATTTTCATGACTCAAGATTGCCTAATTACTCTTTCTAAGCCAAGAATGCTCAAAATCTACTCTAAAGCCCAACCAAGCATTTTATCAAACACTTGGTGGGTACAAAAGGAAAGCATGGTAAATTGCAAGGAAGGTAAAATCTCAACTCAAATTAACAATAAAAGAACATCAACATTAAATTGCATTAAAGAAAAGGTCCAAATCCAACAAGAGATCATCATCATAAAAGAGAGAAGAAAGGAGAATTAACAAGAAAACTAAGAGGAATCAAGAATAGAAACATGAAATTATAGAGAAAACAATATGAGAACATGAAATTGGAACTAGAGCTAAGATGAAATTAACCTAATCTACCCTAATTCTAGAGAGAAGAGGGAACTTCTCTCTCTAGAAACTACACTACAAGATGCTAATGCTACAAAAAATTGCTTCCCCTTTGCCCAAGCTTGAATTCTGCATGAAATAGCATTAGAAATGAGTTGGATTGGGCCTAAAATGCTCTAGAAATCGATGGCCACAAGTTGCTTTTAGTAAATCACGTGTACCAATCGGCGCGCATGTGTACAGTGCGCGTGCGCGTCCCTAGACGTCAAGCAACTATGACAAATTTTATATCATTTTGTAGCCCCGGATGTTATCTTTCCAACGCAACTAGAACTGTCTCATTTAGACCTCTGTAGCTCAAGTTATGGTCGATTGAGTGCAAAGAGGTCAGGCTTGACAGCTTTACAGTTCCTTCATTTCTTCACGAGTTCTCCCACTTTGCATGCTTTTTTCTTCATTCCTTCAATCCAATCTTTGCCTTCTAAATGTGAAACCACTTAACAAACATATCAAGGCATCAAATGGAATTAAAGTGAGTTAAAATCACCAATTTAAGGGCCTAAAAAGCATGTTTTTACACTTAAGCACAATTCAAGGGAGAATTACAAAACCATGCTATTTTATTGAATAAATGTGGGAAAAGATGAATAAATCCCCTAAAATAAGCATAAGATAAACCACGAAATCAGGGTTTATCAGTGGGATTGTGAATCGTCAAAGGCTCCAGGGATTGATGGATACAACATGAATTTCATAAAGAAGTGTTGGGGCGACATCGGCCCTGATTTCACGACAGCGGTACTGAATTTCTTCCATTCCTCTAGATTGCCGACAGATGCTAATGTAACCTAGGTGGCGCTGGCCCCTAAGTTTACTGGTGCTAAGGAGATCAAAGACTTGCGGCCGATTAGCATGGTGGAATGTGTGTATAAGGTTATCTCGAAGATGCTAGTTAGGAGGATGAGAGCAATTATGCCAGGATTAGTAGGTGAGACACAGAGTGCTTTTGTCAAGGGCAGGAAAATCCACGATGGGACGCTTATCACATGTGAAACAATTCAGTGGATCAAAATGAGGAAGATGGAAGCAGCGATAATAAAGTTAAATTTCCAGAAAGCATATGACAGAGTAAAGTGAAAGTTCGTAGACCTTGTGCTGCAGAAGATGGGATTTGGTCAGAGATGGAGGGCTTGGGTTATGGAGTGTCTAAGTTCATGCTCTATGTTATTTTTGATAAATGGCTCACCTTCTAAGCCATTCAAGATGAAAAGGGGCCTGCGACAAGGTGATCCTTTATCTCCGTTCTTATTCGTACTTGTTGTTGAGGTCTTACATAGAATGCTTGAAGAAGCAGTTAGAAATGGGTGCTTAGCACCTTTGTCGGTTGGAAGAGATCAAATTCAGTTGTCGCATCTCCAGTTTGCTGACGATACTATTTTGTTCTGTCCTCCTAACGATGAGACCATCAAGAATTACCAGAGGTTGCTTCGATGTTTTGAGTTGATGTCAGGTTTATGTATTAATTTTGAGAAGTCGAGTTTAATTCCTATTAAGTGTGATGAGCAATGGGTACAGCGTATGTGCAGTGTGTTAGGTTGCAAACACGACTCTCTTCTAGTTAAATATCTAGACATATCTTTAGGAGCGAACCCAAGGTTGGTTAAGACGTGGAAGCCGATAATAGACAAAGTGGAGGAGAAGCTCAGTCTATGGAAAGCAAAAGTGCTCAATAAAGCCAGTAAGCTGATGTTTATCAAATCTGTGTTAAATAGCCTTCCAGTTTATTATTTGAGCCTCTATAAGATGCCAAAGGCAGTTGTAGAAAAATTGATTTCCTTGCAAAGAAGGTTTATATGGAGTAAGAAAGATGGAAGGCCTGGTATGGCCTTGGTGAAGTGAAAAGTGGTGCAGACTCCTAAACGGTTAGGTGGGTTGGAGTGGGAGATGCCATGATACGCAATACAGCCCTTCTGTTTAAGTGGTGGTGGCGGTTCTCTAAGAAAGAGTGCCCATTGTGGAAGAAGGTCGTATGCTCCTGTAACAACTTGAATCCAAATGAGCTCCTAGCCTCTCAGAAACTACCTATTCGAGGGGGCCCGTGGAATGATATATGACAGCTTTAGTTCAAGAATCAGGAAGTTAGGCAGAGGATGATCAATGGGTTGGCTATGGAGGTGGGAGATGGGAGACGTACTCGGTTTTGGGAGGATGTCTGGATTAGTGGAGGTTTTTTGAAAGATAATTTTCCGAGGCACTTCTCTATTTCAAACTAAAGAGGATCAGTGATAGGGGATTGTGGGTATTGGGATGGGTTAGTTTGGGTGTGGAACTTCCAATGGAGGAGAGAACATTTCCTATGGGAGTTGGAGCTATTGAACCAACTTCATAATACTTTGAGATTAGTCAAACTTGCATTTGGGAGAGAGGATTGAGTGGTGTGAAAATATGATAACCAATGCATTTTTTCTACTAACTACTTTGTGCAGGTGTTGCAGGTGGAAATGGCTCCAGAGGACATATCAAGTTACAGCTTTACTAAATCGGTTTGGAAAGGACATGTTCCTCCTAGAGTGGAGTTATTTGTTTGGTTTGGATTGATTGGCAGGGTAAATACAAAGGCGAGACTGTGTCGACTAGGGGTGATTAGCCAACAAGATACTCTTTGTGTATTATGTAACGGAGGTGATGAAAATGATTACCACTTGTTCTTGGTTGTAGTTTTACATGGCAAGTGTGGTGTGCTTGGTTATCTTATGTTGGGATGCAATGGACTTGCCTGGGTACAATGAAGGAGCACTTTCAGAGTTGGACTGAGGTATCAAATAGAAAGGAGGAGCGCAAGAGATTGATGGTGTGCTTTTGTGCGATCATGTGGAACATTTGGTTGGAACGAAACCGAAAGATTTCTCAGAAAAAAGAAAAAGGAGCTCAGGAAATTATAACTTTATCCTTCCAAAGCTTCACTGAGTAGTTAGGTGCTAATCCCTTTTTGTTGTTGATGGTAATGCCAGAGATGACAAAGGAATATTTATGCCTAGATTGGTTGATTCGTTCATATTTTATGTTGCTTACCTTTTTGTTACCGTATTTGCTCCACTTTATGTGTTGAGCTCTTTCTTTTAAAAAAAATGAGATTACTTTAATAATATAATGTTCAACCAGTTTATTTTAAAACAAAAAATTTATAAAATATATAGATATAATAATCTAAATTATTACTAATTTTCTTATGTAACAAAACCTGAAGATGCTCATGTAACACAAAATAATAACGTTACTCAGTAAAACAAAATATATAACTACTATATAATATTATGAGTCTTTATTAATTATATGTTTACATATTATAAATTAATATTTTCTTCTTCTTCTTTTGATAAAGGCTTGAATCCGTAATGTTCTTCGCGTTTAGTATATAGACGTACATAATGATTTTTTTATACATATAACTCTTAAATCCACGTTCATATACATATAACTGTGATATAAGATAATCCAATAATATAATTTGATGTCTTAATACAAAATTAAAAGTGTGGCACGCAATTCAAATTTTGTGGGATCTTCTCATCCTTTTACATGAATTCTTCCCTTATGTATATATACCAAGTGATGCAAGAATATGTGGATAATAACATAACCCAAACAAGTTTTATACAATTCAAAATTTGCGAGCCAAACACATAATTAATATATACATATTTCAATTCAATAAAATGAATATTAAAATTAAATATTTTAAATGATTTAAATATAGATGATTTTGATATTATTTGTTAAAAATTTTAAGAATTTTTTAATCTTGAGATTATCCATGTTAAATCATTAAGAAAGAAATATTTAAATGCGAAAACGTATTTAAATTCGTAAATATGATTGAAAGTATTTGATTCTTTGATCTTCCTCAACCAAAGTCTTCTGTATTTCTAATAGGACTAAATCACAACTTCTCTGATAGGAAAAGAATTATAGAGGCAACTTTGATGTGTTGGAGACCAAAATTCGTAAGTCACTATTTATATTTGAGTGTGACATCCATTAAACCCTAAAACCTAAATAAAATAGTATTTTTTATTTTATTTTCATTTATTTCAAGTTAAAAGTAATTATGACTTATTCAATTTATCATTTATGACAATAAATGAGATCATCATTATATAAATCATTTAATATAAAATAGCATCATTTGTAATTGTAATTAATATATATGTATTGTCTACAAATAAATTAAAAAATTAATAATTTTTCAACAGAACTTTGATGAGTTCGTTAGATTAGATGAGTAAGTTAGATTAGATTATAATTTTAATAAAAAATATTTAAATAATGATAAAATTTATTATAAGGAATTGAAATTAATTTTTTATTGATGAAAAATTAGTTTTCTTTGCTTACAAAATAAATTAAACACTAATTAAACTTAACATCTAGTAGGTTAATGTTTAAATTAGTGTTTAAAAATAGATTTTTTTTTAAATTTATCTATGAAAATTTTTATCAATCACATTAGTCTTTCAAAAATTATAAATTAATCATTTTTGTCTTTCCATTATACAATTAATAGTTTTCGTCAACGATTGATGACATAACATTAACTCATAGTACACACCATCTAGCATGTTCAATTGGATGCTGAATAAATATATTTATGAAAATCTATCAATTTAATTAATTTTTCCAATTATATAAACCATAATCCTAATATAACCTAACAACACAAAAATGTATAGATTTTCATAAATATATATATGTTCAGTGTTTAATTGAATGCATTAGGTGTCATGTATGATGTGAGTTAAAGTTTCATGTTATTTAAATAAGACTCACGCTGTGAGTCCTATACTATTTTTATGAAATTCCATTATTTTTAACACATTTTCAATTTATTTTTATTTTTATACATTTTTTCACATTTCCATCCCTCTTTTACCTTTTACTTTTTCACATCATCTATCAACTTTTTGTGTATTATTTTATTAGTCATTTTAATCATTTTTAGTAATTTTTAGTTATCTCTATTATTTTATTGTATCTTATTTCTACTTTTCTTTCTCTCATGAACACTTGTACTTATAGTTTCGAGTTGTCTAAGTGTGGTGATGTTGTAGAGAATGACAATTTTAATGACGGTTTGCATTATAAGAGAAACAATCAAATGATGGAGGAATTTTACTCATATGAACATTCTTCATGTAATCAACCTCTTCCACTCTACTATGAAATGATTTACCTTATGGCACATACCACTTTTATCATCATTATGAAACTTCTCAAACACTATATCCCTATGAACTACATCATTAATATTTTTCTCAACCATAATACCCTCAAACTACATCCCGTCATCACCAAACACCTTCACGGGATCCAAATTCATATCCAGCTTACTACCACTCATATGAGCCTCTTGAACCACCACCTCTATATCCATGATGCCAATACTATTTCATGATTCTTTTAAACCACCACCTCTATATATACCAAATCAATATTTTTACACTCATGATTTTTTTAACCTCTGCCATTTGACCAATAAATTCCACCTCCATCTTGTGACCAGTCCACGGAAGAAGTACTCCATTTATTTTTCAAAATCAAAAGGAACACCTTCGAAAATAAGAGAAATATTAAAAGAGGCAAGAAAATTACATAGCTACCATAGCTGAAGTCTTAACTCGCTTAGTCTCTCTAAGTTCATATAAAAACCAAAACACTTTTGGGAATGAATGTGAGGAATTAATTTCAACTTAAGAGTGCATAGTGGAAGAAAGTTTGGAATCTCAAGTGAAAGAAGAGGAATTGAACGATGAGTTGCAATAAACTAATGATGTTGAGTGCATTAAATCTGAGAGGACGGTTAAATATTTGGGGGAGTTGAGTAAGAAATGAACTTTTACATTGAAGATACTTCCACGTCGACCAATGATTGAATAGAGCTTGTTAAAACTTTTTGGTTGGATGTGAAAGCGATGATGAGGAAGAATGCGCACAATCTCCAAAACACACTTTGAGCAATAAAGAAGATCTTGAAGAAGTTGCGAACCAAAAAGGTGCAAGTCGTCATTCAAGAGTCCAAGAGAACGACACTATTTTGAGTACAAATTGAGTGCGTAAATCTTTTTTTCATGAATTTTTTGGCCGATATTAATATGCTCTCTTGGAAATGGATGACCAACTTATGACTCTTGTTAAAATGCTAAATGGTGAAGCATTGCATGTTAGTTGGCAAAAAAGTGAGGTAGAGAGAAATCTTCCTATATAAGGAAAAGAGATGAGAGAGAGAGAGAGAGAGTAAGAGAGAGAGTGTGGGTGAAAAACACATAGAGGGATAGAGCTAGGAATCAGATCAGGAATCCTAGAGTTTAGAACCAATAAGAGTATCGGAGGTTGGAAAATGAGTCATTTTCAATTTTTTTGGATAAACTCCTAAAAGACATCTCGAAGAGAGAACTGTTCCAGCTGTTCAATTGGACTGGACACATAAACGATATATATATTTATTACGCAAACAAAAAGGTGGTAGTTTGCACATTTTTGCATTTATACGATACACTACGAAGGGAGGCTATAACAGAAATGAATTATATGAGATTGAAAGGTAAGGTCATGTTTGTTGGAGAAGCAAAATACAGGAGAACGTCGGAAGCGAAGGAAACGAAGAAGCTACAGTCAGGAGGCGGCAACCAGAATGAAATGATACATCAGCCATAAAGAGAACAAGAGGATGATCAGAGATCCGCAGCTAGTTGCTCTCAAGATGTGAAAAAGGATAAAAAGGGTCCAAGAACCACATGAAAATGGGTGCACGAAGAAGTTGGAGGTGGCTGTGGTGAAAAAAAAAACTTGGACTGGCTGCAGAAAAGTCTAATAGGTTGAACGACGATGACTATTGACTTCAGATCCTTAAAGAATATGGTTGCGAAGAACTTTCCTCATGTTATTCAAGTACGCAAAATTGGAGCTTATAAAGCTCGCCTGACTTTCGACAACCTGTTGAATACTGAAGAGACATACACGTTCAAAATGAATAGTCTTCTACAATTATTTTATAGTGTTTGGAGGTGGGACAACTCGGAGAAAAGTGAGTCTCGAAGAGTGTGGTTGGAGTGTTTCGGGGTTCCGTTACATTCTTGGTTAGTAGATATCTTTAAGATGATAGGAAGTCAATAGGGTGAGGTGGTTGGCTGTGAAAAGAGACAGAATCGTGTAGCTCATTCAGTGTCAGTCGTATACTTATTGATACTTGTGTCATGGATGTGATCAAGGAATGGGTCCATATCACAATAGGTACCAGTGACTTCAACGTATTGGTTAAAGAGGTGTGCCAAGAAGTATATGGTCTGCACTGTGACTTGGAAAATATAGCAAAAGATGCTGTAAGATGGGATCATCGTATTGACGTAACAATAAGGGAGTGTGATGATGTTGCTAAAAGGTCAAAAGAACTAACAAAATTGTTAGATTATGAAAAATTGGTAACGTATAAGCCAATTTATGGTGATATTGAAGGTTTGGAAGATTTGGTGGGATATGAGGAGAATAATGAAGTGAATTATGAGCTTACTATTCCGTGGAGTTATAATTGTAATCATAACGGTATGGTAAGAGAGGTAAAAAATGATGTTAGCAATATGGTTATTGTTGGGGCCTCTAATGTAAACAAACATAACAAGTGTTATTTAGGCCAACATGGCCCAAGCACAATCACAATTGGGAAGGGCATTGATGAAGGCTGTATTGAGTTGGATCAGTGGAAGCTGGGTAGGTGGTGCGCGAAATTGTGAACTATACTTTTTCACAACTCTCATAATCCCCGGTAATGGCTCCAAGAACTTGGTGGCTCAATACCATGGCATTACACAACTTCGCACAACTAACCAGCAAGTGCACTGGGTCGTCCAAGTAATAAACCTTACGCGAGTAAGGGTCGATCCCACGGAGATTGTTAGTATTGAAGCAAGCTATGGTCATCTTGTAAATCTTAGTCAGGCAAACTCAAATGTATATGGTGATGAACGAAAATAACATAAAAGATAAAGATAGTGATACTTATGTAATTCATTGGTAGGAACTTCAGATAAGCGTATGAAGATGCCTTCCCTTCCGTCTCTCTGCTTTCCTACTGTCTTCATCCAATCCTTCTTACTCCTTTCCATGGCAAGCTCGTGTAGGGTCTCACTGTTGTCAGCAGCTACCTCCCATCCTCGCAGTGAAAGCTAATGCACACACTCTGTCACAGTGCTGCCAATCACCGGTGTGGTTCCCTCCCCTACTGGAATAGAATCCAGTGATTCTTTTGCGTCTGTCACTAACGCCCAGTAAGTTACAGGTTTGAAGCACGTCACAGTCATTCAGTCATTGAATCCTACTCAGAATACCACAGACAAGGTTTAGACCTTCCGGATTCTCTTGAATGCCGCCATCAGGTCCTGCCTATACCACGAAGATTCCGGTTAAAGAATCCAAGAGATATTCACTAGAGCCTCTTATGCTTGTAGAACAAGAGTGGTTGTCAGTCACTTTGTTCATGGGTGAGAATGATGATGAGTGTCACGGATCATCACATTCATCAAGTTGAAGAACAAGTGATATCTTAGAACAAGAACAAGCGGAATTGAATGGAAGAACAATAGTAATTGCATTAATACTCGAGGTACAGCAGAGCTCCACACCTTAATCTATGGTGTGTAGAAACTCCACCGTTGAAAATACATAAGCATAAGGTCTAGGCATGGCCGAATGGCCAGCCCCCCAATGATCTAAGATCTAAAGTGATCAAAAGATATAAAGATCCAAAGACCTAAAGATCCAAAGATTTCTAATACAATAGTCAAAGGTCCTATTTATAGAAAACTAGTAACCTAAGGTGTACAGAAATGAGTAAATGACATAAAAATCCACTTCCGGGCCCACTTGGTGTGTGCTTGGGCTGAGCAATGAAGCAAATTTCGTGCAGAGACTCCTCTTGGAGTTAAACGCCAGCTTTAGTGCCAGTTTGGGCGTTTAACTCCCATTTGGGTGCCAGTTCCAGCGTTTAACGCTGGAATTTCCTGAGGTGACTTTGAACGCCGGTTTGGGCCATCAAATCTTGGGCAAAGTATGGACTATCATATATTGCTGGAAAGCCCAGGATGTCTACTTTCCAACGCCGTTGAGAGCGCGCCAATTGGGCTTCTGTAGCTCCAGAAAATCCACTTCGAGTGCAGGGAGGTCAGAATCCAACAGCATCTGCAGTCCTTTTTGGTCTCAGAATCAGATTTTTGCTCAGGTCCCTCAATTTCAGCCAGAAAATACCTGAAATCACAGAAAAACACACAAACTCATAGTAAAGTCCAGAAAAGTGAATTTTAACTAAAAACTAATAAAAATATACCAAAAACTAACTATATCATATCAAAAACATACTAAAAACAATGCCAAAAAGTATACAAATTATCCGCTCATCACAACACCAAACTTAAATTGTTGCTTGTCCCTAAGCAACTGAAAATCAAATAAGATAAAAAGAAGAGAATATACTATAGACTCCAAATTATCAATGAAACTAAGCTCCAAATTAGATGAGCGGGACTAGTAGCTTTTTGCCTCCGAACAGATTTGGCATCTCACTTTATCCTTTGAAATTCAGAATGATTGGCTTCTTTAGGAACTCAGAATCCAGATAGTGTTATTGATTCTCCTAGTTAAGTATGATGATTCTTGAACATAGCTACTTTATGAGTCTTGGCCGTGGCCCAAAGCACTCTGTCTTCCAGTATTACCACCGGATACATACATGCCACAGACACATAATTGGGTGAACCTTTTCAGATTGTGACTCAGCTTTGCTAAAGTCCCCAATTGGAGGTGTCCAGGGTTCTTAAGCACACTCTTATTGCCTTGGATCACAACTTTATTTCTTTCTTTTCTTTTTCTCCCCTTTTTTTTCATTTTTCTCCTTCTCTCTTTTTTTTTTTTGTATTCACTGCTTTTTCTTGCTTCAAGAATCATTTTTATGATTTTTCAGATCCTCAGTAACATGTCTCCTTTTTCATCATTCTTTCAAGAGCCAACAATTTTAACATTCATGAACCACAAATTCAAAAGACATATGCACTGTTTAAGCATACATTCAGAAAACAAAAAGTATTGTCACCACATCAATCTAATTAAGCTAGTTTTAAAGATGAATTTGAAATCCTGTACTTCTTGTTCTTTTGTAATAAAAACAGTTTTCATTTAAGAAAGGTGATGGATTCATATTCATAGCTTTAAGGCATAGACACTAAGACACTAATGATCATAAGACACAAACATAGATAAACATAAGCATAAATTTTCGAAAAACAGAAGAATAAAGAACAAGGAAATCAAGGAACGGGTCCACCTTAGTGATGGCGGCTCTTTCTTGCTCTTGAAGATCCTATGGAGTGCTTGAGCTCCTCAATGTCTCTTCCTTGTCTTTGTTGCTCCTCCCTCATAATTCTTTGATCTTCTCTAATCTCATGAAGGATGATGGAGTGTTCTTGATGCTCCACCCTTAGTTGTCCCATGTTGGAACTTAACTCTCCTAGGGAGGTGTTTAGTTGCTCCCAATAGTTTTGTGGAGGAAAATTCATCCCTTGAGGAATCTATCCATCTCCCATGACTCGGAGGTGGAAGCCTTTGCCTTCCCTTTCCTCTTTCTAGAGGTTTCTCCGGCCTTGGATGCCATAATGGTTATGGAAAAACGAAAAAGCAACGCTTTTACCACACCAAACTTAAAATGTTTGCTCGTCCTCGGGCAAAAGAAGAAAGAAGAGAGTAGAAGAAGAAGAAATGAGGAAGAGGGAGATGGTGGTGTGTTCGGCCAAAGAGGGGGAAAAGTGGTGTTTAGGTTGGAAAGTGGTTTGAATTTGAAGGGTGAGGTTGGTGGGGATTTATGAAGGATGGATATGAGTGGTGAAGAGAAGGGTAGGATTTGATAGGTGAGGGGTTTCTGGGGAAGAGGTGTTGAGGTGATTGGTGAATGGGGGAAGAAGAGAGAGAGTGATGGTAGGGTCCTGTGGGGTCCACAGATCCTGTAGTGTCAAGGAAAAGGCATCCCTGCACCAAATGGCATCAAAATCCACGTTTTGAGCCATTTCTGGCGTTAAACGCCGGGCTGGTGCCCATTCCTGGCGTTTAACGCCAGGTTCTTGCCCTTTCCTGGCGTTTAACGCCAGTCTGGTGCCCCTTTCTGGCGTTAAACGCCCAGAATGGTGCCAGACTGGGCGTTAAACGCCCAACTGCTAGGCTTACTGGCGTTTGAACGCCAGCAGCATCTTCCTCCAGGGTGTGCTGTTTTTCTTCCTGTTTTTCATTCTGTTTTTGCTTTTTTCATTATTTTTGTGACTTCTTATGATCATCAACCTACAAAAAAAAGATAAAATAACAAAAGAAAATAATTAATTATAAAACATTGGGTTGCCTCCCAACAAGCGCTTCTTTAGTGTCACTAGCTTGACAGAGGACTCTCATGGAGCCTCAGAAATGCTCAGAACCGTGTTGGAACCTCCCAACACCAAACTTAGAGTTTGAATGTGGGGGTTCAACACCAAACTTAGAGTTTGGTTGTGGCCTCCCAACACCAAACTTAGAGTTTGACTGTGGGGGCTCAGTTTGGCTCTGTTTTGAGAGAAGCTCTTCATGCTTCTTCTCCATGAAGACAGAGGGATATCCTTGGGCCTTAAACACCAAGGATTCTTCATTCACTTGAATGATCAACTCTCCTCTATCAACATCAATCACAGCCTTTGCTGTGGCTAGGAAGGGTCTGCCAAGGATGATGGATTCATCCATGCACTTCCCAGTCTCTAGGACTATGAAATCAGCAGGGATGTAATGGTCTTCAATCTTCACCAAAACATCCTCTACAAGTCCATAAGCTTGTTTTCTTGAGTTGTCTGCCATCTCTAGTGAGATTTTTGTAGCTTGTACCTCAAAGATCCCTAATTTCTCCATTACAGAGAGGGGCATGAGGTTCACACTTGACCCTAAGTCACACAAGGCCTTCTTGAAGGTCATGGTGCCTATGGTACAAGGTATGGAAAACTTCCCAGGATCTTGCCTCTTTTGAGGTAGTTTCTGCCTAGACAAGTCATTCAGTTCTTTGGTGAGCAAAGGGGATTCATCCTCCCAAGTCTCATTTCCAAATAACTTGTCATTTAGCTTCATGATTGCTCCAAGGTATTTAGCAACTTGCTCTTCAGTGACATACGCATCCTCTTCAGAGGAAGAATACTCATCAGAGCTCATGAATGGCAGGAGTAAGTCCAATGGAATCTCTATGGTCTCAGTTTGAGCCTCAGATTCCCAAGGTTCCTCATTGGGGAACTCATTGGAGGTCAGTGGACGTTCAGTGAGGTCTTCCTCAGTGGCGTTCACTGCCTCTTCTTCCTCCCAGAATTCGGCCATGTTAATGGCTTTGCACTCTCCTTTTGGATTTTCTTCTGTATTGCTTGGAAGAGTACTTGGAGGGAGTTCAGTAATTTTCTTGCTCAGCTGACCCACTTGTCCTTCCAGATTTCTGATGGAGGACCTAGTTTCAGTCATGAAACTTTGAGTGGTTTTGATCAGATCAGAGACCATAGTTGCTAAGTCAGAGGTATTCTGCTTAGAACTCTCTGTCTGTTGCTGAGAAGATGATGGAAAAGGCTTGCTATTGCTAAACCTGTTCCTTCCACCATTATTATTGTTGAAACCTTGTTGAGGTCTCTGTTGATCCTTCCATGAAAGATTTGGATGATTTCTCCATGAAGGATTGTAGGTGTTTCCATAGGGTTCTCCCATGTAATTCACCTCTTCTATTGAAGGGTTCTCAGGATCATAAGCTTCTTCCTCAGATGAAGCTTCCTTAGTACTGCTTGGTGCATTTTGCATCCCAGACAGACTTTGAGAAATCATATTGACTTGTTGAGTCAATATTTTATTCTGAGCCAAAATGGCATTCAGAGTGTCAATCTCAAGAACTCCTTTCTTCTGACTAGTCCCATTGTTCACAGGATTTCTTTCAGAAGTGTACATGAATTGGTTATTTGCAACCATTTCAATCAGTTCTTGAGCTTCAGTAGGCGTCTTCTTCAGATGAAGAGATCCTCCAGAAGAGCTATCCAAAGACATCTTGGACAGTTCAGACAGACCATCATAGAAAATACCTATGATGCTCCATTCAGAAAGCATATCAGTGGGACACTTTCTGATCAATTGTTTGTATCTTTCCCAAGCTTCATAGAGGGATTCTCCTTCCTTCTGTCTGAAGGTTTGGACTTCCACTCTAAGCTTACTCAATTTTTGAGGTGGAAAGAACTTTGCCAAGAAGGCATTGACTAGCTTTTCCCAAGAGTCCAGGCTTTCTTTAGGTTGAGAGTCCAACCATGTCCTAGCTCTGTCTCTTACAGCAAAAGGGAATAGCATCAGTCTGTAGACCTCAGGGTCAACCCCATTAGTCTTGACTGTGTCACAGATTTGCAAGAACTCAGCTAAAAACTGATGAGGATCTTCCATTGGAAGTCCATGGAACTTGCAATTCTGTTGCATTAGAGAAACTAATTGAGGCTTAAGCTCAAAGTTGTTTGCTCCAATGGCAGGGATAGAGATGCTTCTCCCATAGAAGTCGGGAGTAGGTGCAGTAAAGTCACCCAGCACCTTCCTTGCATTGTTGGCATTGTTGTTGTTTTCGGCTGCCATGTGTTCTTCTTCCTTGAAGAATTCGGTCAGGTGCTCTAAAGAGAGTTGTGCTTTGGCTTCTCTTAGCTTTCTCTTCAAGGTCCTTTCAGGTTCAGGATCAACCTCAACAAGAATGCCTTTGTCCTTGCTCCTGCTCATAAGATAGAGAAGGAAACAAGAAAATATGGAATCCTCTATGTCACAGTATAGAGATTCCTTTAGGTGTCAGAGGAAAAGAAGAGTAGAAGACAGAAGTGGAAAATTCGAACTTAACAAAGAAGATAGAGTTCGAATTTTGCCTTAAGGGATAGTGTTAGTCCATAAATTGAAGGATGTGAGAAGGAGGGAAGTGATTTTCGAAAATTAAGTGGGAAATTTGAAAACATTTTTGAAAAACATCACTTAATTTTCGAAAATGAAAATGGAAATGGAAAAGAAATCAAGTGATTTTTGAAAAAGATTTTGAAATTAGAAATCAAAAAGATTTGATTGAAAACTATTTTGAAAAAGATGTGGTTAAGAAGATATGATTGGTTTTAAAAAGATGTGATTGAGAAGATATGATTTGAAAACAATTTTAAAAGATATGATTTGAAAACAATTTGAAAAGATATGATTTTAAAAATTAATGACTTGCCTAACAAGAAAAGATATGAATCAAACATAAAACCTTCCTCAACAGAAAAGGCAAAAAATGTTCAATCAAATCATTAATTGTTAATAAGTATTTTTGAAAAAGGAAAGAAATTGATTTTGAAAAAGATTTGATTGAAAATTGATTTGAAAAAGATTTGATTTTGAAAAGATTTTGAAAACTTAGAAAAAATCTGATTTGAAAACAAAATCTTCCTCCCCTAGCCATCCTGGCGTTAAACGCCCAGAATGGTATACATTCTGGCGTTTAACGCCCAAAATGCTACCCTTTTGGGCGTTAAACGCCCAACCAGGTACCCTGGCTGGCGTTTAAACGCCAGTCTGTCCTTCTTCACTGGGCGTTTTGAACGCCCAGCTTTTTCTGTGCAATTCCTCTGCTGTATGTTCTGAATCTTCAATTCTCTGTATTATTGACTTGAAAAGACACAAATTAAAAATATTTTTGGATTTTTAATAATAAGGACAAACCAAAATGCAACAAGAATCAAATGACAATGCATGCAAGACACCAAACTTAGCAGTTTGTATACTACTGACACTAACAAAACGAAAATGCATATGAGACACACAAAACACTCAAGTCAATAGAATTCAAAGATCAGAATAAGGAAATCATCAAGAACAACTTGAAGATCAATGAGGACACATGCATGAATGCAATAAGAACAGAAACATGCAATTGACACTAAACTTAGGATGAGACTCTAGACTCAAAAAAGAAATATTTTTGGATTTTATGATTTTATAAATTTTTTTGGATTTTTCGAAAACTATGTAGAAAAAGAAAATAAAGGTATCAAAATTCTTAATGAGAATTCCAGGAATCATGCAATGTTAGTCTAAAGCTTTAGTCTAAAGAAATTAGACATGGCCGGCCAAGCTTCAGTAGGACATTGCATTCAAGAGCTAAATTGATGAAGATCAATCAGCTTTGGTGATGATAAGAACATCACCTTGAAACACTAGAATTCATTCTTAAGAGCTCTGAAAAAAAAAAATACCTAATCTAAGCAACAAGATGAACCGTCAGTTGTCCAGCCTAAACAATCCCGGGCAATAACACCAAAAACTTGATGTTGTTGCCGGATCTTGGCACTGATGTTACCAAAAGCTTGCTCAAAACTTGAACAATCCCCGGCAACGGCGCCAAAAACTTGGTGCGCGAAATTGTGAACTATACTTTTTCACAACTCTCATAATCCCCGGTAATGGCTCCAAGAACTTGGTGGCTCAATACCATGGCATTACACAACTTCGCACAACTAACCAGCAAGTGCACTGGGTCGTCCAAGTAATAAACCTTACGCGAGTAAGGGTCGATCCCACGGAGATTGTTAGTATTGAAGCAAGCTATGGTCATCTTGTAAATCTTAGTCAGGCAAACTCAAATGTATATGGTGATGAACGAAAATAACATAAAAGATAAAGATAGTGATACTTATGTAATTCATTGGTAGGAACTTCAGATAAGCGTATGAAGATGCCTTCCCTTCCGTCTCTCTGCTTTCCTACTGTCTTCATCCAATCCTTCTTACTCCTTTCCATGGCAAGCTCGTGTAGGGTCTCACTGTTGTCAGCAGCTACCTCCCATCCTCGCAGTGAAAGCTAATGCACACACTCTGTCACAGTGCTGCCAATCACCGGTGTGGTTCCCTCCCCTACTGGAATAGAATCCAGTGATTCTTTTGCGTCTGTCACTAACGCCCAGTAAGTTACAGGTTTGAAGCACGTCACAGTCATTCAGTCATTGAATCCTACTCAGAATACCACAGACAAGGTTTAGACCTTCCGGATTCTCTTGAATGCCGCCATCAGGTCCTGCCTATACCACGAAGATTCCGGTTAAAGAATCCAAGAGATATTCACTAGAGCCTCTTATGCTTGTAGAACAAGAGTGGTTGTCAGTCACTTTGTTCATGGGTGAGAATGATGATGAGTGTCACGGATCATCACATTCATCAAGTTGAAGAACAAGTGATATCTTAGAACAAGAACAAGCGGAATTGAATGGAAGAACAATAGTAATTGCATTAATACTCGAGGTACAGCAGAGCTCCACACCTTAATCTATGGTGTGTAGAAACTCCACCGTTGAAAATACATAAGCATAAGGTCTAGGCATGGCCGAATGGCCAGCCCCCCAATGATCTAAGATCTAAAGTGATCAAAAGATATAAAGATCCAAAGACCTAAAGATCCAAAGATTTCTAATACAATAGTCAAAGGTCCTATTTATAGAAAACTAGTAACCTAAGGTGTACAGAAATGAGTAAATGACATAAAAATCCACTTCCGGGCCCACTTGGTGTGTGCTTGGGCTGAGCAATGAAGCAAATTTCGTGCAGAGACTCCTCTTGGAGTTAAACGCCAGCTTTAGTGCCAGTTTGGGCGTTTAACTCCCATTTGGGTGCCAGTTCCAGCGTTTAACGCTGGAATTTCCTGAGGTGACTTTGAACGCCGGTTTGGGCCATCAAATCTTGGGCAAAGTATGGACTATCATATATTGCTGGAAAGCCCAGGATGTCTACTTTCCAACGCCGTTGAGAGCGCGCCAATTGGGCTTCTGTAGCTCCAGAAAATCCACTTCGAGTGCAGGGAGGTCAGAATCCAACAGCATCTGCAGTCCTTTTTGGTCTCAGAATCAGATTTTTGCTCAGGTCCCTCAATTTCAGCCAGAAAATACCTGAAATCACAGAAAAACACACAAACTCATAGTAAAGTCCAGAAAAGTGAATTTTAACTAAAAACTAATAAAAATATACCAAAAACTAACTATATCATATCAAAAACATACTAAAAACAATGCCAAAAAGTATACAAATTATCCGCTCATCAGTAGGGTTAGTAGGAAAAACGGGAAGAATACCGGTTTAGCCATTTTGTCAATGCTACAAGGGAACCCTCATCCTTGGGGGGTGTTGGTGCCAGGTTTGATGAGGAAGGGACATGCGCTGGAGGTTACCAGTTGGTACTCTCCGAACGGGAGGTTTCACGCGCTAGTTGGGCCATGCGGTAGGCGCTGGCACGGCACTGGGTGGATGTGCCACCAGCTCAGGAGAAGGCCACGACCCGTACGTCGATGAAGCCAACTCGCAGTGAACTTTGATATAGGGTGAAGCCGTGCAACGGGCTGTCGGTGGTGCACGGGGGATGGACGGGGCCGATGGTGACCGAGAGGCCGAAAAAGGGAGCTATGACGTGTTGGCAAGGGATTGTAGTTATGGAGCTCAGAATAAATGGGTTGACGGGACTGTGATGATGGTTGAGGGGCTACAAGGGGATGAGTGTGCAAACATAGGAGATAATTATGAATATGTTGATGGAGTTGATTCTAAAACCAATGGTGAGGCTACTGAAGAATTAGATAATAGAGGCCTAGCAACCAGTTTCATTGGTGACAGAAATCTAACGATTCAAAATGATGGAGAGGGCTATCGTGACAAGGAAGACCGTATGCGGGAAGAAGGGAATGCCAATGATGATGATATTAGTGGTAATGAGTGTTCAAGATTGGATGAGCAACTGATGGAAAATAAAATGACTTGGGAGTTAGCTAAGGAATCAGGATCAATGCTATATAATGAAGAAGATGACATTATGGTTATCCTCCAAGAAAAAAATGAAAAAATCACCCAGAAAAGGAGAATGGCAAAATAGAAGGCTAAAGCAAGACGGAATAGGCCCAAAAATCACAAAAAAGTGTGTAACAATGTTTTAAAATAATTTTTTGTTCCTGAAATGTTAGGGGATTAAAGGGAAACACAGGTTGAATATGTTAGATTTAGTTGAGACTAAAAGACAAATAGTAACAAGGTTTGATGTGATGAAAATTTGGAAAAATGATGCAGGGTGGGAGTATGTGGGGTTTATTGGTGCAATTGGAGGGCTGTTGTTAATCTTGGATGATGTATGGTTTAACATGAGAAGTTGCTATAAATGTGAGAGATGGCAACTATGGCAAATCTTATATCATTTTGAAGCCCTGGATGTTAGCTTTCCAACGCAACACGAACTACATCATTTAGACCTCTTTAGCTCAAGTTATGATCAAATAAGTGCGAAGAAGTCGGGCTTGACAGTTTTGCGATTCCTTCATTTCTTCATGAGTTCTCCATTTCTACATGTTTTTTCTTCATTTCCTCAACCCAATCTTTGCCTCCTAAACCTGAAATCACTTAGAAAATATATCAAGGAATCTAATGGAATCAAGGTGAATTAAATTTAGCTATTTTAAGTCCTAAAAAGCATGTTTTTACTCTTAAGCACAATTAAAGGAAAATGTACAAAACCATGCTATTTAATTGGATACATAGGAGAAAAGTTGACAAAACCCTTTAAATTCAACACAAGATAAACCCTAAAAATAGGGTTTATCAATTATCCTACAAAAGATGGGGTTTGGATGAAGATGGAGTGGATGGGTTATGGAGTGTGTCAGCACGTACTCTATGTCAATGTTGATAAACGGCTCACCTTCTAAGCCATTTAATGGGATTGTGACAAAGTGATCCACTATCTCTATTTTTGTTTGTTCTTGTTGGTGATGTCCTATATAGGATGATTGGAGAGGTTGTTAGAAATAGTCCTATATCTCCGTTGTTGGTTGGGAGAGATCATATTGAGTTGTCACATCTTCACCTTGCAGATGATACTATCTTGTTCTGCCCACCCGAGGAAGAGACCATCAAGAATTACAGGAGGCTACTTCGTTGCTTTGAGCAAATGTCGGGATTAAGCATTAATTTTGATAAATCTATCTTGATTTCTATTAACTGTGACGAGCAGTGAGTACAACATATGTGTAGTGTGCTGGGCTGTAAGGAGGCCACTCTTCCAATCAAATATCTGGGGATATTGCTAGGAGCAAATCCAAGGTTGTTCAAGACTTGAAAGCCAATAATAGACAAAGTGAAAGAAAAGCTTAGCCTCTAGAAAGCCAAGACTCTTAATAAAGCTGGTAAGTTAGTGCTCATCAAATCTGTGTTGAATAGCCTTCCAGTTTATTATTTGAGCTTATATAAGATGCCAAAAGGTGTTGCAAAGAAATTAATTTCTTTGCAGAGAAGATTTCTATAAAGTAAGGAGGATGAGAGGAATGGTATGACTTTGGTTAAATGGAAAGTGGTTCAGGCTCCTAAAAGGTTAGATAGGTTGGGAGTTGGGGATATGCTATGATTTGCCACACAGCTCTTCTGTTTACGTGGTAGTGGCACTTTTCTAAGGAAGAATGTTCGCTGTAGAAGAAGGTGGTGTGCTCATGTAATAACCTGAATCCAAAGGAGCTTCTGTCCACCCAGGAATTACTTACTAGGGGGTCCGTGGAAGGATATTTGTTAATTGCAATTCACGAATAACAAGTTAGACAGAAGTTGATTACTGGATTGTCTATAGAGGTCGGCGATGGGAGAGGAACTAGATTTTGGGAGGATGTCTGGCTTATTGGAGGCTCTTTGAAAGATCGTTTTCTAAGACTTTTCTCGGTTTCAAACCAAAAAGGATCAGTGATAGGGGATTGTGGATTTTGGGATGGGTTTGAGTGGATTTAGAACTTCCAATGGATGCGAGATCTGTTCCAATGAGAGTTGGATCTAGTGAACCAGCTACATGATACGTTAAGGCTGGTCAAACTTGCATATGGTAGAGAGGATAGAGTGGTGTGGAAATATAATAAACATGGTATTTTTTCAACTAACTCATTTGTGCAGGTGTTGCAGGCGAAATTGGTCCCAAAGGATGTAACAAGCTAGTGTTTCACTGGGACTATATGGAAAGGGCTAGTGCCTCCAAGAGTGGAGTTGTTTGTCTGGTTTGTTTTGACTGGCAGGATCAATACTAAGGAGAGGCTAAGTCGGTTTGGGATTATTAACCAACAAGATAAATTTTGTGTTTTATGTAACAAAGGTGTTGAAAATGGTCACCACTTTTTTGTTGTAGTTTTTCTTGGCAGGTATGGTGTGCATGGATATCATATATTGGTAGACAATGGCCTTGTCCGGGTACGTTGAAGGAGCATTTCCTAAGTTGGACTGAGTCATCAAACAGGAAGGACGAATGCAAGAGATGGATGGTGTGCTTTTGTGCGATTATTGGGAACATATGGTTAGAAAGAAATAGAAGAATTTTTCATAATAAAGGCAGAAGGGCTGAGGAGATAATTAACATGTGCTTTCTGAACTACAATGAGTGGCTAGGTGCAGACCCCTTTTATTGTTGATGACTATGCCGGAGATCACAATGGATTATTCTTTTTCTTCACTTGTTTTATCTGTCTCTCCTTTATTAGGTTTGTTTGTTTTATCTGTGTTGTTGTCCTCTACACTCCACTTTTAATGTTGAGCTTTTCTTTCAAAAAAAAGTTGGCAAAAAAGTCCAAAGTTCATGAAAGATGACAACTCAAACTTTGAAGTTCAAAGATGGTATAGAGTCTATTGTAAAGGAATCAAGGCTAATATTTGGAGCTTTCACAAGCAATTGGAGCATTGGACAACAAAAAGAATCATCATTTTCAACATGATAACAGGTGGATGAATAGAGTTTGGGAAAATACACTTCAACAATTTTGGAAGCTCATTATTTGGTTAAGAACTCTTAATGGTTTGATCCACATGATTTAGGATCCAAGAGACTATTACAATTAAAAGCATTAGTAGGAGTTCAAGAAATACTTAAAATACAATTTTTTTTTACTTAAGCTCATGAATATCCAATTTAAAGACAATAAACAAAAATATTAGGTGAGAAATCCCTGACCATAGTAAGATCTTTCAAATTTTCTTTTAGTTCATAGTTTTTTTCATGTTTTAGTTTCTTTTATGTGTGATTTGTTTGGTTTTAGATTGGATTTATTTAATTGTGTTGAAATTTATTTTAAGGTGTAAATATATGTTAAAATGTCTCTCTTTATGTAGTCTGTGGTGAATGTTAAAGTTAAGTGGCTATAATGACTATTCTCTTTACATTAATGAGTTGCTTACATTCAGAGACTAGAACTTCTTTTGACTTATGTTATGAAAATCTAAACATAATAAAAATGATAATCATTTATATAAACGTACTTCTTTTGGTTTGAATTAAAAACAAAATTGATTTAGGCTAAACTTAGAATTCAAAAAAAACCTAACTAACCAATAACAAGCCAAAGGTTAAATCTTTTTTGATAAAAAAGTCCATAAACAACAAAGGCTTACCACAAATCTCTAAAAAATAAAAAACGTTTTTCTTCAACCTCTTTCTCCTACACCCTAAAATCTACAATAATGGCTATCTACAACGTTAACTTTCATTACTTCAGATTCTCAAACAAACTGAAATAATTCCAATAAGGCAGTCCTATAACTCAGAACATTATGTTTCGCTATTCACACAAGCACAAATATCACATTCTTCTCCTAATTCGCCGACAATGACCCCATTAACCTCACATTTTTCTTTCACCTTCAGCCATAATTACCAATAATAAGCAGACAACAATAAATACATAGGCAACACACTTCGAGCACATTTTCTCTATCCACATCGTCTTCATAGTTCTCCGTTTTCCAACACTAATTGCCAACCCCCGTTTTGATGAAACCATTTTACGAAATAAAACTCCAATCCTTAGAACATCAATCATTTATAAAAGGTATCCCCGTAGTAAAAAAAAGAAACGTTTACCATCATTAATTTTTCAAGGATAGATTAACCACACTAACCCAAACACCACATGTCAGCATATAATTCAATGGTCAGTCTATAGCCACTAGTAGCCACACAGATGTGGCCACCAGAGACGCAACCTTATTTTGTTAAAAAAAATGTCAAGTATTTATAAAAATGCCTCAAAGAATCCTTTTAATAAAAAATTTTAGTTTCAATCTTTAGAATTAATTCTTGTTTTCATATTAATATTGTTATTATGCATGGTTGGGTTTGAGTCACTTTTGTATATATTTGTTGTTATTTATTTTTATGCACATTAAGTGCTTAATAATATGCCTAAGTTTAAGCTTTGCCTCTAAAAATATTATTAGATTTTTAATTATATGTTGTAGCTAGCATGTAAGTTGGAGTAGTTATTTATGATTAGGCATATTATTATGGTGAATATAATAAGTGATTTATGACTTTTAATTATTAAAATTGATTGAGTTATTTTTTTTGCATGATTAATTATGTTCGTATCATTATGTCACTTAGAAGGATTTTTATTTTATTAAATATTTAAGTCTTACATATTTTGTTTTTTTTTTTCCTTTCAAGATGAGTGATAAAAGACAAAAAAAAGCACAAAGTGGAGGATGAGAGTCAAGCGATGGATATAGAAGCACACCAATCCTTGCTGCTTGAGGATCCACGAGCTGAAAGTGGAGATTTGTAAACTCCTGTTGACACCTCTAATCATAGTGAGTACACAGTAGACCGTATGAAATTTAAGTATGGGGGTATAGATCGTCATCATGGGTTGAAAACAAAATTTTTTTCGAATATACACTTGTCTATTTTATTTTTTTTATTATTATGTCTTTTAGATTTATTCCTTATTATTTTGATTTTAAACTTTTTAGGTTACATGGTTAGAATAATAAGTTTTTTAAAAAAATTTTTAGGGCATCCCATTAACTTGAGTTAGAACTTTTTATTAAATTTGTTTGAATAAGTGTAAAACATAGAATAGGGCTAGAAAACACAACCTAATGAGATTTGAGCCTCTAATGTATGGTTGTATGCTAATTAACTATTATTTTATTTTTGTGTATTATTGTCTTTATAATTATAATCTTTGACTTGTTTGATTCTTGATGTCTAATATTTTATGTATGCATGCATTTATGTAATTGAGGCCATTGTTTTATATCAATTCGCTTTCCAAAATAGTGTTACCTTATTAATTTATCATTGTTAGCCAACTTTGAGCCTAATTGATCTCCGTTGTTCTTAATTTTTAGCACAACACTACCCTTAAGTGAAAAATCATAAATGCCCTTAATTTGATATTTGATTAACTTAAACTAAAAAATATTGCATCATTTGAGAGAGAGCAATTAAAACATTTTGGTAGAAAAAGAAACATGTTTAAAGTTTATTGAAAATTTTGAAAATTGGGTATACACATACATAAAATATTTGAACCATATACATTTACTTTTACAAAAAAAATAAAAAATAAAAAAGAAAGAAAAAAGAAAAGAGGAGAAAAAAAAAAATATATATATATATATATATATATATATATATATATATATATATATATATATATATATATATATATTAATCAGGAGTAGGTACATATTAGATATAAATCAAACAAGAATGCATGAATGTGTGTGAAAGATAAATAATGGATAAAACATAATGGTAGTTGTATTTTTGCATTAGAATTAAGAAGGTTGTTATAGATCAAGTGAAAGTTTAAGTTAATCAAATATTCAAATTTTAAGTCAACTTAACTAAATATATATTTACATTTATTCTAACTTTATTACAACCCTCTAAAATTCTCATGATATTTGTATACATGCATTAAATATTTACTAATTGTTAGAAAAAAAGTCTTAAAAAGTAAGATTAGAAGAGAATTAAGTGATTTAATTAACCCTATATACTAGAATGATAAGATAATAAATGCATTCAGTGAGAGTTCGAGCGCTCAACTTTATGTTTTCTTTTTTCATAAAAGTCTTATCTTATAAGTTTGTAATATTTTTTTTAACTCAATTTGATTGATAGGATTGAATTTATTGATATATTACTTTTGGGCTCTATGTTCATATATATTATTGAAAATATATTTATTTTAACTAAGTAGGTAAAGTATTTGATGAGTATTAGGTAGTTTATATTTAGTGAGTGCTGGTACCCCTTAACTCTTCTTTTTTAATGTATAGCATGAGAACATATTCTTGTCTGAGTATTGGAGAGTTGATAAATTCATATTTATTATAATTTTAATGTACTACAATGTGATTCTAAAAGAAAATGACCCAAAATTAAAAACTCTCGGTATTATTTTAAATTTGAGATATCTTTTAAATTAAATTTTGATAATGTTAAATTCTAGTTTAGAATTATCTACTACAGCGAATTTTAGCCTTTTAATCTCAAAAATTTTCAAATCGGTTTTTAGCACTATTAAGTACCCATGAAAGATAAGCATAAAACAAAAATAACAATGATATGGGGAGATCTCTGATGGTTATGATGAAGAAGTTAAGATTGTTTGTTGGGTTGGACAATTGTGTTATCAAAAGTGTGTGGTAATTAATTATTTTGAAAAAGAAAAAATTGGGTATTGATAAAGATTGGGTGGTGAAAAGTGATTTTGTTAAAAATAATAAGTTGAGAGAAAAGAGAATGAAGGAGAAAGTAGGCAATCAAAAAGAAGTTTTGTGATAATATCAGTGTTTACGTGATCAATCTTTAAACTTAATATTGATTTTTAACATCTTCTATCTCATAATTCAATATAATCTAATCCAAAATTTGTGGATTGAATTGGATTAGATTATTGATTAATCTTTCTTCCATAAAAAAAATATTACCCCTAAATAAAAAAATTGAAAAAAAAATAAAATTAAAATCTTATGTCAAAATTCAACATTAATATTTAACCAAAAGAAAAATCAATTTTAGCCACAATACTAATACAAGTATATAAACCAAAAGAAAAAAATAAATCAACACAATCAGAAGCAAAATAAGGATAACGAAGATAGTCAAGTACGAAAGTAGAAAGTTGATCTTAGTGGTGCTAGTACAGCAACAAAAATAGATTATGTCATTAAGCACAAAAGCATTGAGAAAGAAATGTTGTGAGGACTGAAAGGAAAAACCATTAATGATGAGTAGAAACATCGAAGAAGGAATAACATTGAGGAAGGATTGAGGATTAGCAACAACAATAAGGAACAAAGTAAAGAGAACAATGAAGGTGAAACTGGTCATTATGATTGAGACATTAAGATGGGTTTAGGAAGGGGAGCTAGGTTTAAATAAGAGAAAAAAATGAGTGCCTGATGAGGAATTAATGTCGGTTAGAAATTTTCACAAAAATAATCACGTTACAAGTATAGTTCCAAACCAACAAATAACCCTTAATCAAAGTTTAATTTGTTTGTCACGATGCAAATAAAAAATAACCAGGGATATCAATCCCAGGTCGTTCTCCCTAGGAATTGCAATCGAGTACTCAATTATTGACTATGAGGGGAATTGGAGGTTGAGGTAGCAATTGACAAGAAATGTAATAAGAAGGTAAATGACAATTAACTAATAAAGGGAAGAAAGTTCAAATGATAAAATGGTCTTGGCAAGAGTTAATGGTTAAGGATCACCATCCTTGTTACCAACCACAATATGATAATTATAAGGATCAATCCCATTTTGGCATCCTCTAACAATTGAAGAAAAGTCAAATGAGCTTCATTAATCTTAACCCATAAGTCCTAGCCATCTCACCAATTGAATTAGTGAAGACTAGTGTCAATGGAAACCAATTATCAATCACTTGGACATTAGTAACTTAAGGTTACCCAAGTTATCATCCCAAGCCAAGAACACAAAAATCTACTCTATAGCTAAAAGAAATATTTCATCAAACACTTAGAGTGCAACAAAAGTAAACATCATAAATTGCAAGAACTAATAAAAATCATAACTAGCACAAACAAGAAATCAACAATAGCAACTAAAGTAAACATCAAGGGACATAAAAACATAAAATTGCATTAAAAGAGAATTGAAATTGAAAAGAGAGTTCATGAAATAAAATTGGCAAAATAAAGAAATTAACAAGAGAAGTAGATAAACTAAGGTACTAGAACAATAAAAGTAAAGGAAAACTAAATTAAAGCAAGATTAAGATCTAGGTCTAAGAAGAAATTGAAATAAGAACCCTAAAACCTAGAATCTGAGACTAAGCTTAATGGAATATGTGTTATGTGTTCTCCCCTCCTCCACTCCCAGCCTCTAATCTACAAAATGGGCTCGAAACTAGGCCAGCAGGAAGTCTGAAATCGCCCCCAGCATTTTCCTTTAGCGTGGCATGTGACGCTTGTCATGCGTACGCGTCAGCCACGCGTACGCATTGGTGGATGATGAGCGGATAATTTATACGCTTTTTGGCATTGTTTTTAGGTAGTTTTTAGTAAGTTCAAGCTACTTTTAGGGATGTTTTCATTAGTTTTTATGTTAAATTCATATTTCTGGACTTTACTATGAGTTTGTGTGTTTTTCTGTGATTTCGGGTAATTTCTGGCTGAAATTGAGGGACTTGAGCAAAACTCTGATAGGAGGCTGACAAAGGACTGCTGATGCTGTTGGAATCTGACCTCCCTGCACTCGAAATGGATTTTCCGGAGCTAGAGAACTCCAAATGGCGTGCTCTCAATGGCGTTGGAAATTAGACATCCAGAGCTTTTCAGCAATATATAATAGTCCATACTTTATTCGGGAATTGACGACCTAAACTGGCGCTCAACGCCAGTTCCATGTTGCTGTCTGGAGTAAAACGCCAGAAACACGTCACGACCCGGAGTTGAACGCCCAAAACACGTTACAACTTGGCGTTCAACTCCAAAAGAAGCCTCAGCTCATGGATAGATCAAGCTCAGCCTAAACACACACCAAGTGGGCCCCGAAAGTGAATTTATGCATCAATTACTTACTCATGTAAACCCTAGTAGCTGGTCTAGTATAAATAGGATAATTTACTATTGTATTAGACATCTTTGATCTCAGTTTTATTTTATTCTTCATCTAAGGAGACTATTGATCACGTTTTGGGGGACTGGCCATTCGGCCATGCCTGAACCTTTCACTTATGTATTTTCAACGGTGGAGTTTCTACACACTATAGATTAAGGGTGTGGAGCTCTGCTGTACCTTAAGCTTCAATGCAATTACTATTATTTTCTATCCAATTCGAATTATTCCTATTCTAAGATATTTGTTGCACTTCAACTTGATGAATGTGATGATCCGTGACACTCATCACCTATGAATGCGCGTGATTGACAACCACTTCCGTTCTACCCTAGACCGGGCGCATATCTCTTGGATTCCTTAATCAGAATCTTCGTGGTATAAGCTATAATTGATGGCGGCATTCATGGGAATCCAGAATGTCTAACCTTGTCTGTGGTATTCCGAGTAGGATTCTGAAATTGAATGACTGTGACGAGCTTCAAACTCCTGAAGGCTGGGCGTTAGTGACAGACGCAAAAGAATCAAGGGATTCTACTCCAACCTGATTGAGAACCGACAGATGATTAGCCGTGCTGTGACAGAGCATTTGGACCTTTTTCACTGAGAGGATGGGATGTAGCCATTGACAATAGTGATGCCCTACATACAGCTTGCCATGGAAAAGAGTGATGAGAAGGAAGAAGGAAGAAGTAGGAAAGCAGAGATTCAGAAGGAGCACAGCATCTCCATACACTTATCTGAAATTCCCACCATGGAAATACATGAGTAACTTTATCTTTATTTTATGTTTATTTACTATTATTTGATTTTCCAAATTCCATAATTTATTTAAATCCGCCTGACTGAGATTTACAGGATGACCATAGCTTGCTTCATACCAACAATCTCTGTGGGATCGACCCTTACTCACGTAAGGTTTATTACTTGGACGATCCAGTACACTTGCTGGTTAGTTAAACGGAGTTGTGTCCACACATAGCAAAGAGCTATTATAATGAAATATATTCCATACAATAACAAAGAGTACAACATTGATGATCACAATTTCGCCTATCAAGTTTTTGGCACCGTTGCCGGGGATTGTTCGAGTATGGACAACTGACGGTTCATTGTAATACCCGGTCTAACCGAAATTAATTAAATAATGATTTAAGTAGGAGCGAATATGGTTGAAAGATTTGGCAATTGGAATTTGATGATTTAAATATGATATCTGGATTCAGTGAATTTTTCCGAGTCAGAAGACATAGTTTTCTGCGTAAAAGCGCGCAGTGGAATTTTGACCGGCATTACCGGCTGAGACCTGTCTGGTACTGCAGCTGAGAAAATTGATTATGAGTAAATAGGATTAAGAAAATGAGGAATTATGATTTGGGGAGGTAGAAATATTTGAAGTGCGATTTAGAGCGCTAATCTTAAAGGTTTTGGTCCAAAATTGGGCCAACGGACAAAAATAAGTGAACTGGGCCTAAGTGGGCCCAAGACCCAACATATATAAACATTAGTTATGAGCATTTCAGCTCATTTTACCGTAAAAGAGAGGTGCTGAAATAGAGAAGAGAGAAGAGAAGAGAGAAAATCTAACTCTCTTTGATCTTCAAATCACCATAACTTGAGCTACGGAGCTTCGATTGACGAGCCGTTTGCGGCCACACGTCGCTCTTTTCATCCTCTACAATTCTATCTAAGTTTTGTGGTGAGTATTCCATTCATCTCTGCCCAGTTTTCGAAATTCCCCACTGTTATACGTTTTTGGGTAGTTAGTGTTGAAATCTTGTGATTTTGGGTGTTTAGGGATACTCCAACATGGATGCCAAGTGGGTTCTATCCCTACTTCATATGGGCTGAGGTAAGAAGTGCTCAAACCCTTGTAATTTGTCATTTTTATGAGCCCTAGGTTGATGTATGTATGTGATATTGGTTATATTAGTGCATTTGATGATCTTGGTGCACAATTGGGAGATTGGTGTTGCTTGAGGAACTTTAGTGAGGCTTGGGACTAAGGTTGGTGGAGACTTCTAAAGAAGAGGCTCAATTAGTTTGGCTACAAGAGGTACGGTTTAAGTTTCATTTAAGTACCGTGTGGTGTGATGAGAATTCCTAGGCTAGATGCCCCTAGGATTAAGTTTGAATTGTGTAAATGGTTGGTGCTAATATGCATAGTTGGTATGTAATGTGAAATTAATGATTGGATTGAGAATTGTGTGGTCTTGTATGTTTGGTGTATTGAAAATTTGATGTATTGGGTAATGAGTATTGATTTGTGGTTTATGCATTTAAATTGTGAAATTGGGCCAGAGGCCGTAAATTTTGGGCCGGAGGCCGGTAAGAGGTAAGGAAGGTAAGTTGATGTGTGCATTGTATGATGACACAAGTGATTGAATGGATTTTAGATAATGAATATATGAATGATTGGGTTGGTTATTGAATAATGAGGTTTGAGGAGTTGAAGTGTGGAAATTGGTAATTTTGGGTGAAATTGTATAGATGAGGTATGTTTGGTTTTGGTTGAGGTATGTTATGTGGTCATATATGTGATCATGATTATTGATGCCTTGATGGTATGATGATGCATAAGAGATATGTATGTTGTGGTATATACTTGAGAAATGATTAAGGTTGATTTGTGGGTGAAACCATGTGACAGTGAGTATAATATTGATTATGTGTAATGATGATTGATTGGAAATAGTATTGTTGGAAATTGGGATGAGGAAAGATGAATGACATGTTAATGTGTTTGTAATTTAGCCATTTGTTTGAAATGGGTAAAAATGGTTATATGGCGGTTTTGTGCATCGTGGTAAAGTGTTAATGTATGAGTTGAGGAGGCTTGATGTTGATTTTGGTATATTTTGATTGATTTCAAAAAGGGTTGAAACTAGCATGTTTTGGTTGATTTTAAAAAGGGTTGAAAATGGCTTGTTTTGAAAAGGGCACCTTGTGGTTTTGTATGAAAAACATGGTTTTTGGGCATACTTTGACGGGACATAACTTGGACTACGGATCTCTGTTTTATACCAAATCTGTTTAGAAATGAAATTGGATCCAGGATGTCCCTACCGTTCGAAGAACGGGTGAAAAAAGATTTAAAATGAGGAAGTTATGTCCGTCGGAAGATTGGGGGTTGAATCTGTGAATTCTGCAACTTTTAACTTAGAAAATTTTTAGCAGAATGACCCTCCACGCGTAGGCGCACTTGGCGCGTACGCGTCGTTCTTCAAAAAGGCACCATCCACGCGTGCGCGTGGTGTGCGCGTGCGCGTCGATGCGCTGCACCCAATGCCCAGCCATTTTCCCAAGAGTTGTGCCAGAGTTGTGCCAGTTTTGTGCTTGGGGCGCAAATGCACTCACGCGTACGCGTGGCTGACGCTTACGCGTCGTCTGGCTGTGTTTCAATCCACGCGTCCGCGTGTATGACGCATACGCGTCGATGAGCTTTGTGGGCATCCACGCGTGCGCGTGGAGTACGCGTACGCGTGGCCCTGTTTTCATCCCAAAGTTGATTTTTGAGTTCTAAAAGCCAAATATCATACTTCTAAGCCTCCGATCTCACCCCTTATGTATTAAATCATTATGATATGCTTAGTAATGAGAAAGGAACTAGGGGATGTGGTAACTTGCGAGTGAAGCAAGGGGAAAAGTTATGATCAAAGGTGATCAACGATGATTATATGAGATATGGAGGATGACAGTAGGAATACCGTGTATGCCATGAGCCGAAGGGCTATATCTATTGATAAATGGCTGGTTCTTGATTGAACCATGAGCCGGATGGCTGAGTTATTGCCGGGTCACGGCAAAGCCATTATTGATTATGGCTGAGTATAAATGCATATATAATTAATGAATGAATGTGTTGAATGGATAATAATGGAAAATGTTGAAATGTGATGTGTAACCCCGGGTAGTAGGCAATGGCGTTGTCCACTTGCTCCGGGTATGAGACGGAAAAGGATGTTTATGATAAATGAGTTAATTATGGAGTTTTGAATGAATGTAACTCTGATACCTAGGCAGTAGCAAGGGTTGTGGTTCGTCCCGCTTGCTCCGGGTTAATGCTTAAGATACCTGGGCAGTAGCAAGGATTGTGGTTCGTCCCGCTTGCTCCAGGTTAATGCTTAAGATACCTAGGCAGTAGCAAGGGTTGTGGTTCGTCCCACTTGCTCCAGGTCAGAGATTGTGACGCCTGGGTAGTAACGGCAGTAGTGGTGAATCCACTCGCTCCAGGTTGAGCTGTTAAACACCCGCCTGGGTAGTAGCCGCAGTAGTGGTTGTTTCACTGGATCTGGGCTGAGCGGGTAGTAGCAAGAGGGTTGTAGCTCAAACCTACTTGCTCCGCAAGGGGTGTTTCTGTCCAATGGTTAGCTACCAGGACATGTCGGGTTGGCTATATAACCAACAGATGATATCATCAGCCATAGGGCAGGCATACATCATTTGCATATGTTTGAATTGTTTGGGTTTGCATATTTGTTTTGGATTTCTACATCATATATGCTATGTTACCTGATTATGTGCTACTTGTTCTACTTGTACCTTATTTGCGTATTACTTGCCTGTATTGCTTGTGTTTGTACAACTGAGAGGCCCCTCATGCTGGTGTCGGTGGATGTTGGGGGCTGTTCTTGATGAGATGAATTGGTGATGTGATTGCATGATGATGATGATTTTTGAATGAGATAATTTGAGCCCCCTGGGTAGACGCAGTGATGTGATTTCACTAGCTCCAGGCGAGGGTATGATGTATTGATATAGAGTTGCTGAGGCAGAACAACTGGTGATGGTTTGCTTATGATTCTGAGTCTGATTCGTGGAAGAGTCAGCGAATTGGGAAACATGTGTAACATGAACTAGATTTAGTATTCCCTTACAACAGTTGCCTATTCATGGATTAGTGAGAATCTAGGCTAGATATTTGGTGAAGAAGTTTAGGATGCTTAGTGAGTTTTTATTGCAGTGCATTGTATTTATTTGGCACTTTTACCGTACTGGGAACCCATGGGCCCGGGGTTCTCATTCCGTATATATCTCTTGTTTTTCAGATACAGGTTCAGGTGCTCAGAAGTGAGCTGCGGTTCGTCTGAGAGACGGCGAAGATATTTATTTTCTCTACCTTGTGTTTTGCTTAGAATCTCTCCACCTTTGTTTTGAAAAGATTATATTATGTATTGAACTCTTTTGGAACTTGCCTATAGAGGCTCTTATGTTTCCTTTGAGAGAGATTAGGATATACTGTTGTCAACTACTTTCATACTGTACCCTAGCCGGCCTAAACTTCACGGGTCGCGACTAGTGGCTATTACTTATGTTATATATATCTATCCGTTATCTATCTCTTAATCTCCTTTATGCCTTGTCCGTATATCGTTTTCGGATTCACAGTTTAACTTTTCGTTGTCGAAACGAGAGTGATACGTCTTCGCGATTTTGTTTCTACTCTTTTCAGGCTTCTCGATTAATACTCCTTTCGAAATTACCTATATTTATATATTAAAAAAATCCACCCGTGATTCGTACCACCATAATATCATTGACTTATGACTCGAGCATAAGGATTTGCATATTAGGGTGTTACATTCATCTTGTTGCTCAGATTAGGTAATTTTCTTTTTATTTTCTTTTCAAAAAAAGTTTTCAAAAATCTTTCAAAAATTTTTCTTTATTGTTGTTTTCTTAAAATATAATTTTCGAAAAAAATAATAAAAATACAAAAAAAATCATAAAATCATAAAAATCAAAAATATTTTGTGTTTCTTGTTCAAGTCTTGAGTCAACTTTTAAGTTTGGTGTCAATAGCATGTTTTAAAAAAAATTATTATGCATTTTTCGAAAATTCATGCATTCATAGTGTTCTTCATGATCTTCAAGTTGTTCTTGGTAAGTCTTCTTGTTTGATCTTGATGTTTTCTTGTTTTGTATCTTTTGTTGTTTTTCATATGCATTTTTCGTTTGTTAGAGTCCATGCATTAAAGATTTCTAAGTTTGGTGTTTTGCATGTTTTCTTTGCATAAAAAAATTTTCAAAAATATGTTCTTGATGTTCATCATGATCTTCAATAGTGTTCTTGGTGTTCATCTTGACATTCATAATGTTCTTGCATGCATTCTTCGTTTTGATCCATAAAGAAAAGAGAAAAACACAAAAATGACGTTTTTATTCTTTCTCATCTTTAAAAATTCAAAAATCAAAAAAATATCTTTTCCTTATTTTTCTCCAAATTTTCGAAAATTTGAGTTGACTTAGTCAAAAAATTTTAAAATTAGTTGTTTCTTACAAGTCAAGTCAAATTTTCAATTTTAAAAATCTTATCTTTTCAAAATCTTTTTCAAAAATCATATCTTTTCAACTTTATCTTTGTTTTTCGAAAATTTTCAAAAAAAAATATTTTTCAAAATTTTTCAAAATCTTTTTCTTATCTTTTACATCATATTTTCGAAAATATAATCAATAATTAATGTTTTGATTCAAAAATTTGAAGTTTGTTACTTTCTTGTTAAGAAAGGTTCAATCTTTAAATTCTAGAATCTTATCTTTTAATCAATTTTAATTTTAAAAATTAAATCTTTTTCAAAATATCTTTTTCTTAAAAATCTTATCTTTTTATCTTATCTTTTTATTATATCTTTTTCAAAATTTTATTTTTTTCAAAAATTTGATTTCAAAATATCTTATCTAAATCTTCCGATCTTTTCAAATTTGATTTTAATATCTTTTTCAACTAACTATTTGACTTTTGTTTGTTTCTTATCTTTTTCAAAACCAACTAACTACCTATCCCTCTCTAATTTTCGAAAATACCTCTCTCTTTTCCAAAAATTCTTTTTAATTGTTTTAAATTCTAATTTTAATTATATCTTATCTTTAATTTTTCATAATCACTAACCACTTTTTCAAAATTATTTTCGAAATTCTCTATCTCTCCTTCTTCTATTTATTTATTTATTTACTAACACTTCTCTTCACCTCTCTTCATCTCAAATCACTACCTCTATCCTTAACCATTCTTCTTCACTCTTCTTCCATTCCTTCTTCTACTAACAACAAAGGATCCTCTTTATTGTGACATAGAGGATTCCTCTTTCTTTTCTTGTTCTCTTCTTCCCTATATGAGCAGGAATAAAGAAAAAGACACTCTTGTTGAAGCTGATCCAGAACCTAAAAGGACTCTGAAGAGAAAACTAAGAGAAGCTAAATTACAACAATTTAGAGGCAACCTCTCTGAAATTTTCGAACAAGAGAAGGAGATGGCAGCCGAACCCAACAACAATAATGCAAGGAGGATGCTTGGTGACTTCACTAAACCAATGTCCAAGTTTGATGGAAGAAGCATCTCCATTCCTGCCATTGGAGCAAACAATTTTGAGCTGAAACCTCAATTAGTTGCTTTAATGCAACAGAACTGCAAGTTTTATGGACTTCCATATGAAGATCCTTACCAGTTTTTAATTGAGTTCTTGCATATTTGTGAGTCTGTTAAGACAAATGGAGTAGATCCTGAAGTTTACAGGCTCATGCTTTTCCCTTTTGCTGTAAGAGACAGAGCTAGAACATGGTTGGACTCACAACCTAAAGATAGCCTGGACTCCTGGGATAAGCTGGTCACGGCCTTCTTGGATAAATTCTTTCCTCCTCAAAAGTTGAGCAAGCTTAGAGTGGATGTTCAAACCTTCAAGCAAAAAGATGGTGAATCCCTCTATGAAGCTTGGGAAAGATACAAGCAGATGACCAAAAAGTGTCCTTCTGACATGTTTTCAGAATGGACCATATTAGATATATTCTATTATGGTCTATCTGAATTTTCCAAGATGTCATTGGACCATTCTGCAGGTGGATCTATTCACCTAAAGAAAACGCCTGAAGAGGCTCAATAACTTATTGACATGGTTGCAAAATTCATGTACACTTCTGAGAGGAATTCCGTGAATAGTGGGACGCCTCAGAGGAAGGGAGTTCTTGAAATTGATACTTTGAATGCCATATTGGCTCAGAACAAAGTATTGACTCAGCAAGTCAACATGATCTCTCAACGTCTGAATGGATGGCAAAATGCATCCAACAGTACTAAAGAGGCAGCTTCTAAAGAAGCTTATGATCCTGAGAACCCTGCAATGGTAGAGGTTAATTACATGGGTGAACCTTATGAAAACACCTATAACTCATCATGGAGAAATCATCCAAATTTCTCATGGAAGGATCAACAAAAGCCTCAACAAGGCTTTAACAATGGTAGAAGAAATAGGCTCAGTAATAACAAGCCTTTTCCATCATCTTCTCAGCAACAGACAGAAAATTCTGAACAGAGCCCCTCTAATTTAGCAAACGTAGTCTCTGATCTGTCAAAAGCCACTTTAAGTTTCATGAGTGAAACAAGGTCCTCCATTAGAAATCTGGAGGCACAAGTGGGCCAGCTAAGTAAGAAAGTCATTGAAACTCCTCCCAGTATTCTCCCAAGCAATACAGAAGAGAATACAAAAGGAGATTGCAAGGCCATTGAAGTAATCAATATGGCCGAATGCACAAGGGAGGAGAAAGACGAAAATCCTAGTGAGAAAGACCTCCTGGGACGTCTCTCAAACAAGAAGGAGTTCCCCATTGAGGACCTAAAGGAATCTGAGGCTCATATAGAGACCATAGAGATTCCACTAAATCTCCTTCTGCCATTCATGAGCTCTGAAAACTATTCCTCCTCATAAGAGGATGAAGATGTAACTGGAGAGCAAGTTGCGCAATATCTAGGAGCTATCATGAAGCTGAATGCTAAGTTGTTTGGTAATGAGACTTGGGAAGGTGAATCCCCCTTGCTCATTAGTGAACTAGATACATGGATTCAAAAAACTCTACCTCAAAAAAGACAAGATCCTGGTAAATTCTTAATACCCTGTACCATAGGCACCATGACCTTTAACAAGGCTCTGTGTGACCTGGGGTTAGGCATAAATCTTATGCCACTCTCTGTAATGGAGAAACTGGAGATCATTGAGGTACAGCCTGCCTTATTCTCACTTCAATTGGCAGACAAGTCAGTAAGACAAGCTTATGGATTAGTAGAGGACGTGTTAGTAAAGGTTGAAGGCCTTTACATCCCTGCTGATTTCATAATCTTAGACACTAGAAAGGAAGAAGATGAATGCATCATCCTTGGAAGACCCTTCCTAGCCACAGCAGAAGCTGTGATTGATGTTAGCAGAGGAGAATTAGTCCTTCAATTGAATGGGGACTACCTTGTGTTTAAAGCCCAAGGACCTTCCTCTGCAACCATGGAGAGAAAGCATGAAAAGCTTCTCTCAGTACTGAGTCAAAAAGAGCCCCCACAGTCAAACTCTAAGTTTGGTGTTGGGAGGCCCTCATCATGCTCTGAATATCTGTGAGGCTCCATGAGAACCCACTGTCAAGCTAATGACACTAAAGAAGCTCTTGTTGGGAGGCAACCCAATTTTTATATATCTAATTTTAATTTTATTTTATTGTTATTTTGTGTTTTATTAGGTTCATGATCATGTGCAGTCACAAAAAAAATACTAAAATTAAAAACAGAATAAAAAATAGCAGAAGAAAAATCACACCTTGGAGGAAGGACTTACTGGTGTTTAAACGCCAGTAAGGTGCATCTGGCTGGCGTTCAACGCCAGAACAGAGCATGTTTCTGGCGCTGAACACCAGAAACAAGCAACATCCTGGCGTTTGAACGCCAGGAATATGCCTTGAGGAAAGCTGGCGCTGAACGCCAGTAACAAGCATGGAACTGGCGTTCAACGCCAGAAACATGCTACACATGGGCGTTGAACGCCCAGAGTGTGCATCACTTCGGCGTTTAAACGCCAGAATGGTGTGCAAAGGCATTTTACATGCCTAATTGGTGCAGGGATGTAAATCCTTGACACCTCAGGATCTGTGGACCCCACAGGATCCCCACCTAACATATTCTCCCCTCTTCTCAACATTCATTCTCTCTTTCCAATAAATACACTTCCCCAAAAATCCTTCACCAATCACCTCAAACCTCTCTTCCCAATTACCCCCTTCACCACTCACATCTATCCACTCTTCCCCATAAACCCCACCCACCTTCAAAATTCAAAAATCTTTCCCTCCCAAACCCACCCTAAATGACCGAAACTACACCCACTCCCCTCCCTATATATACCCTTCCATTCTACTTCATTTTCACACCACACAAACCCCCTCTTCTACACCTTGACTGAAACACCTTCCCTCACTCTCCTCCATATTTTCTTCTTCTTCTTCTTCTCTTCTTTCTTCTCTTGCTCGAGGGCGAGCAATATTTTAAGTTTGGTGTGGTCAAAGCATAATCTTTTTGTTTTTCCATTACCATCAATGGCACCTAAGGCTGGAGAATCCTCTAGAAAAGGAAAAGGGATTCCACCTCCGAGTCATGGGAGATGGAAATATTCATCTCCAAAAGCCATTAAGACCACTTCTATGATGTTATGGCAAAGAAGAAGGTGATCCCTGAGGTCCCTTTCAAACTCAAGAAAAATGAGTATCCGGAGATCCGACATGAAATCCAAAGAAGAGGTTGGGAAGTCCTAACCAATCCCATGCAACAAGTCGGAATCTTAATGGTTCAAGAGTTCTATGCCAATGCATGGATCACTAAGAACCATGATCAAAGTGTGAATCCGAGTCCAAAGAATTATCTCACAATGGTTCGGGGGAAATACTTAGATTTTAGTCCGGAAAATGTGAGGTTGGCATTCCACTTGCCCATGATGTAAGGAGATGAACGCCCCTACACTAGAAGGGTCAACTTTAATCAAAGGTTGGACCAAGTCCTTATGGACATATGTGTGGAAGGAGCTCAATGGAAAAGAGACTCCAAAGGCAAGTCGGTTCAACTAAGAAGACTAGACCTCAAGCCTATGGCTAGAGGGTGGTTAGAGTTCATTCAACGCTCCATCATCTCCACTAGCAACCGATCTGAAGTTACTGTGGATCGGGCCATCATGATTCATAGCATCATGATTGGAGAGGAAGTAGAAGTTCATGAAGTCATCTCCCATGAATTCTACAAAATAGCCGAAAAGTCCTCCACCATGGCAAGGCTAGCTTTTCCTCATCTTATTTGCCATCTATGTTACTCAGCTGGAGTTAACATAGAAGGAGACATCCTCATTGAAGAGGATAAGCCCATCACCAAGAAGAGGATGGAGCAAGCAAGAGAGACCCTCTACGGATCTCAAGAGATGCATGAGGAAGCTCATCATCAAGAAAATCCCTGAGATGCCTCAAGGGATGCACTTTCCTCCCAACAACTATTGGGAACAACTCAACACTTCCCTAGAAGATTTGAGCTATAATGTAGAACAATTAAGGGTGGAACATCATGAGCACTCCATCATTCTCCATGAAATAAGAGAAGATCAAAGAGCAATGAGGGAGGAGCAACAAAGGCAAGGAAGGGACATAGAAGAGCTTAAGGACATTGTTGGTCCTTCAAGAAGAAGACGACACTAAGGTGGATTCATTCCTTGTTCTTACTTTTCTGCTGTTCAATTTTTATATTATATGTTTATCTATGTTTTGTGTCTCTACTTCATGATCATTAGTGTTTAGTAACTATGTCTTAAAGTTATGAATAATTCCATTAATCCTTCACCTCTCTTAAATGAAAAATGTTTTTAATTCAAAAGAACAAAGAAGTACATGAATTCCGAATTTATCCTTGAATTTAGTTTAATTGTATTGATGTGGTGACAATACTTTTTGTTTTCTAAATGAATGCTTAAACAGTGCATATTTTTGATCTTGTTGTTTATGAATGTTAAAACTGTTAGCTCTTGAAAGAATGATGAACAAAGAGAAATGTTATTGATAATCTGAAAAATCATGAAATTGATTCTTGAAGCAAGAAAAAGCAGTGAAAAACAAAAGCTTGCGAAAAAAAAGAGAAAAGGACAAATTAGTCCCTGACTTTTTACCCCGCGGACATTTTAGTCCCTGACCATTGGAAAATACTTTTAAGTCCCTGAAATTCTTAAAAGTTGGACGGATCAGTCCCTCCGTCCATAAGCCACCGTCAGACCCAACGGAAAAAGCTGACGTGGCTCTTCCCTCTGCTTACTTGGCATCACAGCTTCCCACGTGGCACATTAGTGGGATGAAGCTTTTGAAAAATGGACACATAAATCCCTGTTACTCAAAACGACGTCGTTTTATGTGCTACCCTAATCCTCACATTCTTCAATGATACTGAACCTTGTTCTTCTGATGGCAATTGTGGCCACCAACATCCTCTCACTCTATCACCTCTCTTCAACTCTCCAATCGCCAAAATCACCCCCTCTCCCGCCGCCGCTAGCTACTTCTCCCGAAACGTGCCGCACAAACCCTCATCCCCTCTCCCTCAAGCCCTTTCCCTTTTTCACTCTCCGATTTCTCTGTAATTTGGGACCATTACCCTTGCAAATCCTTCGATTGTTTCCACCGCCAAAACCTTAACCTAGGCTTCAACCCTTCCTTTGATTCGTCCAAGTTCACAACCTACAAGACCGACCTCGATCTCCCGATCTCGCAGCTCTTCCAGATCGCCAAGTCCACAAAGTCAGTCATCCGGCTGGGCTTCGATGTCGGTGGCGGCACTGGGTCATTCGCCGCCACGACGAAGCTCCGCAACGTGACAGTTGTGACGACGACTATGCGCATGGGTGTGCCATACAGCGAGGCGGTGGCGCTAAGGGGGCTTGTGCCACTTCACGTGCCGCTGCAGCAGCGGCTACCGGTGTTCGACGGAGTGGTCGACCTTGTGCGGTGTGGGTGTGCCGTGAACCGGTGGATTCCAGTGACGATGATGGAGTTCTTGCTGTTTGATGTGGATAGGGTTTTGAGAGGTGGAGGGTACTTGTGAATTGATAGATTCTTCAGCAAAGGGGTGGACCTTGAAAAGCTGTATGCGCCATTGATTGGGAAATTAGGTTACAAGAAGGTGAAGTAGGCCAATGGGAATAAGACTGATGCAAGTGATTTTTTTTTGTGCCTGTAAGCTACATTGTGAATTTTGGCTGTGTACCTAAATTAAAAAAAAATTATGATCCACAAGTTATTCGAGTGAGTTGCAGTTGAGGCATATTTTTTATTCTCAGGGGAAAAATTGGTTTTTGTTGTTCATCACAGGGAACTAAATCTTGTATCTTTGGTGCATTTGAATACCATAGAATGAGCATATACCAGGGTGAAAAAAATGCAGGCTGAGGCACAAATCTCGGTTATTCCGGATACTAACCTTAACCTGGAGAATGTTGTTTCAATCCAAAATAGGGATCCTGTTGTTTCTTCATCTCTTTCAAATGCAACCACAACTCAACAGCCAGGTTGCTTGTTTACTTTCGTCCCTAATTTGTTTCATTATGACTTATGAGTGATGTCAGGCTTTGATGATTAATATGTTTCATGGTTGAGAAGTATAGACGAAGGAAGATCGACGAATCTGCACACTGTGTTCTTCAATGTTCTAAATCTAAATGCTTCGTTTCCAGTCTTTGAATTTTTTTTAGGTACAGGGACTTATTTGTCCAATTTTTAAAAGTACTCTTCTAGTTAGCAGTCCACATGTTAATCCGTCATGCCACGTCATCAGAATGGAGCCACGTCAGACTTTTCTGTTGGGTCTGACGGAGGCAATTGGACGGAGGGACTTATCCGTCCAAAATTTGTGAAGGTCGGAGATTTAAATGTATTTTCAAATGCTCAGGGACGAAAATGTCTGCGGGGCAAAAGGTCAGGGACCTATTTGTCCTTTTCTCAAAAAAAAGAGAAAGCAAGCAGAAAAAGCCACTAGCCCTTAAAACCAAAAGGTAAGGGTAAAAAGGATCCAAGGCTTTGAGCATCAATGGATAGGAGGGCCCAAGGAAATAAAATCCAAGCCTAAGCGGCTAAACCAAGCTGTCCCTAACCATGTGCTTGTGTCATGAAGGCCCAAGTGAAAAGCTTGAGACCGAGTGGTTAAAGTCATGATCCAAAGCAAAAGAGTGTGCTTAAGAGCCCTAGACACCTCTAACTGGGGACTCTAGCAAAGCTGAGTCACAATCTGAAAAGGTTCACCCAGTCATGTGTCTGTGGCATTTATGTATCCGGTGGTAATACTGGAAAACAAATTGCTTAGAGCCACGGCCAAGACTCATAAGTAGCTGTGTTCAAGAATCAACATACTTAACTAGGAGAATCAATAACACCATCCAAAATTCTAAGTTCCTAGAGAAGCCAATCATTCTGAACTTCAAAGAAAAAAGTGAGATGCCAAAACTGTTCAGAAGCAAAAAGTTACAAGTCCCGCTCATCTAATTAGAATTAATATTCATTGATATTTTGGAATTTATAGTATATTCTCTTCTGTTTATCCTATTTGATTTTCAGTTGCTTGGGGACAAGCAACAATTTAAGTTTGGTGTTGTGATGAGCGGATAATTTATACGCTTTTTGGCATTATTTTTAGGTAGTTTTTAGTAAGTTCAAGCTACATTTAGGGATGTTTTCATTAGTTTTTATGTTAAATTCACATTTCTGGACTTTACTATGAGTTTGTGTTTTTTTCTGTGATTTCAGGTAATTTCTGGCTGAAATTGAGGGACTTGAGCAAAACTCTGATAGGAGGCTGACAAAGGACTGCTGATGTTGTTGGAATCTGACCTCCCTGCACTTGAAATGGATTTTCTGGAGCTACAGAACTCCAAATGGCGCGCTCTCAATGGCATTGGAAAGTATACATCTAGAGCTTTCCGGCAATATATAATAGTCCATACTTTATTCGGAAATTGACGACCTAAACTGGCGCTCAACGCCAGTTCCATGTTGCTGTCTGGAGTAAAACGCCAGAAACACGTCACGACCCGGAGTTGAACGCCCAAAACACGTTACAACTTGGCGTTCAACTCCAAAAGAAGCCTCAGCTCGTGGATAGATCAAGCTCAGCCCAAACACACACCAAGTGGGCCCCGGAAGTGGATTTATGCATCAATTACTTACTCATGTAAACCCTAGTAGCTAGTCTAGTATAAATAGGATAATTTACTATTGTATTAGACATCTTTGGTCTCAGTTTTATTTTATTCTTCATCTGAGGAGACTATTGATCACGTTTTGGGGGGCTGGCCATTCGGCCATGCCTGAACCTTTCACTTATGTATTTTCAATGGTAGAGTTTCTACACACCATAGATTAAGGGTGTGGAGCTCTGCTGTACCTCAAACTTCAATGCAATTACTATTATTTTCTATCCAATTCGAATTATTCCTATTCTAAGATATTCATTGCACTTCAACTTGATGAATGTGATGATCCGTGACACTCATCATCATTCTCACCTATGAACGTGCGTGATTGACAACCACTTCCGTTCTACCCTAGACCGGGCGCATATCTCTTGGATTACTTAATCAGAATCTTCGTGGTATAAGCTAGAATTGATGGCGGCATTCATGGGAATCCAGAATGTCTAACCTTGTCTGTGGTATTCCGAGTAGGATTCCGGAATTGAATGACTGTGACGAGCTTCAAACTCCTGAAGGCTAGGCGTTAGTGACAGACGCAAAAGAATCAAGGGATTTTACTCCAACCTGATTGAGAACCGACAGATGATTAGCCGTGCTGTGACAGAGCATTTGGACCTTTTTCACTGAGAGGATGGGATGTAGCCATTGACAACGGTGATGCCCTACATACAGCTTGCCATGGAAATGAGTGATGAGAAGGAAGAAGGAAGAAGTAGGAAAGCAGAGATTCAGAAGGAGCACAACATCTCCATACACTTATCTGAAATTCCCACCATGGAAATACATGAGTAATTTTATCGTTATTTTATGTTTCTTTACTATTATTTGATTTTCCAAATTCTATAATTTATTTAAATCCGCCTGATTGAGATTTACAAGATGACCATAGCTTGCTTCATACCAACAATCTCTGTGGGATCAACCCTTACTCACGTAAGGTTTATTACTTGGACGACCCAGTACACTTGCTGGTTAGTTGAACGGAGTTGTGTCCACACATAGCAAAGAGCCATTATAATGAAATATATTCCATACAATAACAAAGAGTACAACATTGATGATCACAATTTCGCCTATCAGTGGACAATGCTACTATTCATGTGGACGCGTCAGCCACACGTACGCGTCGAGACTCTAGCTTTTCAAATCTTTAATTCTTTGTACTCCTTCCACTTTTGCATGCTCCCTTTCCATCCTCTAAGCCATTCCTGCCCTATAAACTCTGAAATCACTTAACAAACACATCACGGCATCGAATGGTAATAAGAGAGGATTAAAAATTGACAATTTTAATGTCTATGAAGCATATTTTCACTCTTAAGCACAAATTAGGAAGGATTTACAAAATCATGCAATTTATATGGATAAGTGTGAGAATAGTTGACAAAATCCACTCAATTCAATACAAAATAAACCATAAAATTGTGGTTTATCAGTGTCTCAGAGTTAAAGTTCAAAGACATAATGAACTTAATAACAGAATGAAACAAGTTACATACCAGCATGCTTTTGTCTTTATCAAAGTCGCTGACCATATCCACTGATATGTTTCGATGACCTGGCCGACGCCCTATTAACTCTGTTCATGAGACGGCGATGACTGAACCCCTCATCAGTCTCTCAATAGACATACGATACCTTCTTTATCTGGTCGCGCCTCTCACATACGTTCTCCATCATCTGCTGAAGCCGCCTAGCCATCCGATGGTCAAAGATCTTCCTGATCATGGTATCGTGAGTCTTATCCCATATAAGTTTCTCATGCACAAAGAACATTTATCACTAGTTAATCGAAATTAAATACATAATTAAATAAAATAGAGGATATAAATCAAAGTTTGAATATATTGAGTTTTTACTGCCCACTTTTAAAACCATCACTCTCTGGCCACAGCAAGAATCTTCTTGTAACTCTGCCATGGGTAGTCGTACATCAGCTTGATGACATTAGCTCACTCTTGTGTACATGCATTGTGATTTGGCGCAAATCTATCAATGAAAAAACTTAAGATTAGTAGTTTACTAAAAAATAGTTGAAGTAACCTATAAACTTCAATTATACTTAGATTTTTTAGAAATTTCGGCAGAGTTTCATCTATAACTAGAAGGCGCCAAAAACTCTATCCATCAGCAATTTACTTAAACAATTCACAAACAAACCAATATGGAATTATATGACTTCAGCAGCAACATCCATCAACAATCAAGAATTCTCAAAAACTTTCAGTAGTTCAAATCTACTAACCTAAATTGAACCTATCTTAACAACCTAAATCCACTAAAATAAAAAAATTGAGTGTAACTAAATTAAACTAACTAGCTAAAATGGAAAACTTAAGATTAACAACTAAGTATGTTGAATAAGAATGTCAAATAGTTTGCATATAAAAAATAGTACTTAACTGTCAAACCATCAGGCCAAATCATCATCTGTACGATGGAAAATGGTAGAGGGGAATTTGAATGGAATCCGTGAGAGGATTCTTGCATCGCAGTGTTTTTTGTTGGTGTCATTGTCATCGAAATAGTGGGCTGCTAAGCGGATGGATGTGGTGGAGGAGTCCACTCTGGTGATGCAGCCCGACGACATCCTGAATTCCTGGCGGCAGGGGTGACGCAACAGAAGGAGCTACATAGTTGGGGTTAGAGACCATGATGAATGGATGATCTTGTGCGTCCATTGCCGGTGACGTCCCAAGGGTAGAGGACGATGACTAATAAGTCCCAAGAGTACCAGTAGATACCTTCCCTCTACCACAACCATAAGGCCGATTCGTGTTACCTCTGCCTGTCGTTATGTCTGCAAAGAGCAAACCAGCAAACACATATCTAAAAATAATATAATAACAAAAATATATCACAACCTACAACTCAGAGAAACACATGGTACTATGTAACTTAGTAAGAGAAATACATTAATTAAAATGAAGTATATAGAAAGTATGGTTTAAGATAACTTGAAATTTTTTTAAAAAGATATTAACAGAGTAAATCATCAATCCAACTTCACAATTTTAACGTATGCCAAATCAATTACCTAAACTATCTGAAGTATCAACATTCAAAAAATTTTAGTTCTAGTATGTCCACAACAATTAAGTGCACAAACTCGATAACCAGAGCAATAATCTATATGAACAAGCATCACCAAGTAACAAACAATAATCAATATGACCAAGCATCACCAAATAATAAGAAAAGGTTCAATATGAACATTTAACACAATCAAATATTTAACCAAATAATTTCAGCAGTATATTCATCAGAACTTAAGAAATTTCAAACACTTCCGGCAATTTCAGAACCTAGTAACTTATTCTAATCCTATCTTAACCACTTAAATCCACTAAAACAGAAAAAAACCCTAACTAAGCTAACAAACTAAAAATCAAATTAATGAAACTAAAGCTAACCAAAAATAGAATTAATAGCGAGCTTTGATTAAGAACTTGGATTGCGACAACAGAAAGGAAATAAAGTTTAGGAAAGGAGTTTTAGTGGCTGCTGGAAGGGAATGAAATGCAATGGCTATCAGAGTTGCGTTGAAGCTCGCCTGAAAGAGAGACGGACGTCGAGAGGAGGCTACCGAAGATGTTGCTAAGGGAGAAACGGGAAGGTTAAAGAGTGAGTGAGAGACGAGAAGGCGGAGTTGCATCAAAGTTCGCCTGTCCGGAGAGACGGACAACGATAGGCTGCTGCCGAAGGGGTTACTGGAGATGTCCTTAACGAGAGAGAGAGAGAGAGAGAGAGAGAGAGAGAGAGAGAGAGAGAGAGAGAGAGAGAGAGAGAGAGAGAGAGAGAGGGTTCCCAATTCAAATTTAGGACACAATTACCGTCGGATTTATCGGCAGATAAATCCGTCGATAACGAATCAGCAAATGAATAAAATGCAGCGTTGCACTTATTAAGTTTACCGTCAGAAAAATTTGACCCTAAATCCGAAAATAATTAATGCGCCAAATTTTCTTTTTTACCTGTAATTATTACAAGCAATTTTCTGTTGGCAATTCTAATCTGCTGGAAAATATTTTGCCCGACAAATTTGTTGTCAAATTCGATAATAAATTTGTCGGTAAATTTATTGCTAACTTGCGATATTAAATCCGTCGATAAATTCAACCGTACTCAATATTTTTTTTGGAGTGATAGTATTATTTTATGGAATTTTCCAACGGAGTCAATTTGAATGTTTGGTTAATTTTATCAACAAACAGAACTAATCTTTTGTGGTTTGAAACGCTTTAATTTTTCATAATTAGTTTTATATTTTTTTCTTGTGTTAACGATGGATAAATTAAAATGGACTCACTACTTAATTACGTTGCATCGTATAGTCAGAGATGAGTAGTTAGTGTTTTGAATATTGACACACTGCCCTTCACTTGCATTGGGATGAATTCCACCGACAGTTAATGTATCACATTTCACAAATTAAGATAATCCATTGCAAAAGGTTATTAGTACTCTGTTTCCACTTTCATGATGTTTTCAATTATTAATTGTCATATGAAGATAGTGACATATACATGCACCACCAAACTTGTGACCTTGTGACGCTAATCCACAACTAACCTGAATGAGTGAATGTTAAAATTCAGACGCCGCTAGCTTCATGGTAAATATGAAAGGTCCATTAATTCCGAATTTAGTTAACATGGGTTTTAGTATATTAAGAGTATTATTAATAAAAATCTTAAAATATTTTATTTTAATAAACATACAATAAATACATTAAAAATTAAATTTTACATCATTTTTTTATAAAAAAAATTAATTAATAATTTGAATATATGTCTTTATAGTATATGTTAACTAAATTTATTAATTAATTATCCCACAAAAGTTAAAAGACAAACATTAGCTTGTAATCACGAGATTAAAAAGTAAATGTAACTTTATTCTATTATTACATCGTATTAAATTATCACCTTTTGAAATGCTAAAATAACGTTATTTTTAAGATTGATTTTATTAAAGTTTAGCGACCAACATGAAAACGAAAAGCAGATTAAAAATCTTTCTAAATCTTGAAGTTAGGAAAACAAATTATTGTCCAAATATCGGGCACCAAATTGTATTAAAACAGGTTGGTTTGACGATGATGAAACAACAAATTGTTTGGATATAGTTGGTCAAAAGTGTGAAGGACAATAATCTACGGGGTACTAGGGGAGTGTCCTGCGTTTCCCCGGCCAAAACCTTTATTATTCTCATCTCTTCTCTTTCTCTATTATTACAGCAATTACGTAAATTTCCCACAAACTTGCCAAAGCGTTGAAAAACACTTGTTCCTTAAAGTTGCGCTGGACCCCAAAGTTTTTGTTTAATTTTCTGTGTATCTGGTTTGAATTTGAAGTATATTAGAGAATTAATAATTTTTATCAATATTAGTTAATATTTTTATCATTTTATGTTTGTGTTATTTAAATTTAAATTTAAATTTAACTTTAATATTTAAAGTTGATAAAATATTGAAAAAAAAATACTAAATTTTATTGTCTTATTCGAATTCTCATCCCTAATTTTTATTTTTATGAGTGGAGGCGCATTAATCCCTGTACAGGAGTACTTATTTAAGACTATATAGCTAGTGCGTGAATTAAATAAGGGTATGAAAGCGATTCTTTTAAAGTAATACAGACAAATTTGAGGGCATAATACTAATTGGATCGCAATCTGAGAATGGTAATTAATTATTTAGAACCATAATCATGGATTCTCTAGCCATCATAAAAATAATCATGGATCCTCATAACAGTATAAAATGTCTCTCTATGTGAAATCAAAAAAAAGACAAAATAAATTTGGAGTATGAACTGTAGAAGACAGATATGGATGCTTGCGGAGAGGAGAAGAAACTAAAACTTCACACGTGATGGGATACATTTTAAGGGGAAAAAACAAGTTTATCTTTACTACCATAATATATAATGGCATAATAAAATTGTCGAGTAAATAGTCATTTCGGACAATGAAAAATTGAGGTATTAATAATATTGACTATGACTAATTTAAATAAATTTTATAATAAAAGATAAATAAGTCTCTGATTTTTTAAATGCAGATATTTTTATCTCTCAAAATTGAAAATATATTTAAATCTCCAACCTTATAAAACGCGTGACAATTATACCCCTCCATCGAGTTGGAGCTCAAAACGGCAACAAAAATGCTGACCTAAAGGAGTGGAGAGTGAGCTGTCCGTTTTATTTGATGATGTGGATAGAGAACAAATTGTTAATGGATCGGACAAATTGGTCCTTAGTCTTCAAAACGACGCCGTTACCATGAATGAGCTCTTTTTGATGGATGTTGCATCAACGAAGTCATTGATGGTGCGATCGTCCATGACGAGTGAATGGGGTTCTTTAGGCACAAGACCTAGAGAAAAATCTTCGTGTGTCGTGCCAGGAGGATATGAGGGAGATGGGATTGCATTGAAGTGCTTCTGCGGCATATATGTCATTCTGTACAAGTCAAGAACAACAACTAACTTTAACAGAATATTTTTTGGGTGTCCATTCTTCAAGAAAATTTATTATTTGGGCAATAGTTGGATGAGACTGTAATGTGTTTAATTGGGTGATTTTCCTAAAATTTGCTCCAGGTTAAAGAATGTCACTGTCGGTTCTTTGTCTGTCTTGTTGAACACTTGAAAAAAATCAGGGCCATAGAGTCTGAAGCATTTGGTGCTTAGTACTTCTTTGCAAGTCTTATAATTATACCTTTCTCATTGCACTTGCTACAAGTAATTTAAAAACTTCTCTTCAACTTGTTTCCCTGACTATGAGCCTCGGCAGGGTCCTTGTTGTAGTTGTGCACCTTTGGCTTCCCAATAAGTCGCTTGATGGGTGGTGGAATAAGTCTAAACTGATCAATGACAATCCAGAACTCCTCACTAAGAATTGGTTTTATGCAATGTGTATATGTCCTATGAATGGACTCCATACACAGCTAGGGATGAACATAATCCTGTGGCTAATCATGCCTCTTTTTTATTACAGCAACAGCATGTATACATGGCATGCCTGAATTCAAATCAATTCACATGTAACTTAGCATTATATCAAGACAGATAAAAATAAAATCTTACCAGTCAATTGCCATATGTTGCAGGAACATATGTGTTTGATAAGATCCACATCCACTTTGGTCTTTTTTCTGCTAACTTCAAATCTTTTTCTTTCATTGTCTCCCACCCACTCTGCAATTCATCTGTTACTAGATTTTATCCGCCTCTGTAATCGTTTCTCCAGGACCGGTACAAGCTTTTCACTATGATGTTCTAACAGCCTAATGTGCTTGGTCATTCTTGTTGTAGGATAGATGTGCCAGTCATAGACAGTTTTCACTCCTGCAGCCAACTCTCACCCTTTTCTTGTCATTTTTTATCCAGAAAAGTTTTCTACCGTCAGATTTGAACATATCTCTTACCACTTCTTTAAACCCATCAATGGTTGCAAACTTGGTTCCAATCTCAAATCTACCCTCTCCAAACCCATACTCATCATTAAACACTGAAAATTCATCCTTGTCTCCCTCATCTTCTGACGACACTAGTGTGTGAAGATCCTCTGATTCATACTCATAAATGGGGTCATCATTATCTAAATCCTCCTCATTTACATAGAGGCTGATTAGAGACCTATCATTGAGCTGCACAGTAGGCACAACTTCCTCAACATGTACAATAGGTCTAGTTCTTTGAGGCTTTACATTAGGCCCAATTCCTTTGAGCTTGGTAGCGGGCCTAGTTCTTTTTAGCTTCACAGTAGGCCCATCTCTTTTGGCAGCACTTTCACTTACACTCCTTAATCCAGCTCTTTTTTTACCTCCACTTGACTCTATTCTTGTCCCTTCTTTCATACTAATCTTTTTCTTTGGCAGAACCTTGTCTTTTTCTTTCAGAATTCTTTTTCTCCTCATCCCATCATCTTCCTCATCAAGGTTAGAATAATCCTCATATGAAACAGTTTTAGAGGCAAACGGAGGAGATTTATACAATTCGTCCTTCCTACTTTCATGCCCATCATCTTCTGTGGATGGTGATAATTGAAACTCCCTCATGATGCTATCAACATCAATGGGATCATCAAATTCTTCCGCCCCTTTTCTACAGTAGCATCTTTTTCCACTATCTGTGGCTCATCAACGGGATGGTCGAAGTATATATAAAACTCATCAGTGGTTGGATTTCTGAGCTTGTTCTCTGGAAGTTCATTGATTCCCGCATCCCCTCTCAAGTTGTGTAGTTCAAACTCAATGTCACTGCTTGTTGGGTCATACCAATAAACTATCCTATATGATGCATATCCCAGACTCTTGAACAATGTTACCAGATTCTCAAAATTCACGAAATCTAAGTCCATCTTCGAAAATTTTTTAACTTTTCCACTAATATACTCAAGAGTTTCATTGGGTGTTCTACCAAAATGGCCTCTGTGATGAAAAACAAGTACCGCATATATATCATCCATCTGCATTATCCACAAATACATAAATCTGATATTAAACTCTAGATCAAGTGTCTTAAATTTTGAAATCAGTAAACTCCACATAGCTTTTTCTCATTTTTTACCCGAAAGAAAACATGCAATCACCTCTAAGGCGAACCCCATGTATTATATTGTCACAAACATTTCCTCGATAATTACTCTTACCTCTGTAGAAGATGGCAGCTTCTTCGCAGATGAAATTTGTCGTAACTTTCGCCAATCACTATGTCCACTAAACACATAATCACTTTTAAATGGAGGAAGACGTTTCTTTTTGGAGGGAGAAAGACGCTGTTTGTGTTTTGATAAGGTTTTCTGTAATAACTGGAGTGACTTTTAGGTGTTATAGAAATTACGAAAGGTAAAATAAGGTGGGGGATAAAAATGACGTCATTTTGAAGACTAAAGACCAATTTGTCCATTAACAATTTGTTCCCCATCCACATCATCAACCAAAACGGTATTAACACCGATTAAAAATTAACAATATTTTTTATAAATTAAAATTTAACTAAAAATATTAAATGGATATAATTTTTCATAATAACAAAATTTATTTAAATTTTTCATAATTAATATTGTCAATGTCTTAACTTTTTATAATCAGATGATTATTTAATCTAAAATTGATGGTATTATTTTACTCGTTTAAATTTATATTCGATGTTTAATATAATTGAGTAAACAATGTTTATGTATAATTAAAAAATAATATATAATTTTATATATTTTTATTTTGTGTCTGAACTAAAATATCATTTGTCTTCTTATATTTACATAATTGTCAATATTTCATGTGACCATGAATGGAAAAGGAAAAAAGTTTAACCCTTTAGCTAAAAGAAGAGACAGTAGAATGGATAATGATTAATATTAACAAGTAACATTATGACTGGAAAGATAAGGGAAAGAAGAGCCAGGGGGCAAGGGCAGTGTCCCAATCAGAAACAACTGTGTGAGAGAGAAGGGTTAAATTCTTTTATGGTTATATATAAATACAAATATATGCAAATTTAACATATTAGCTCTAAGTAGGAAATTTGGTGAAAATTCATATGTTGGTATTTTTATATAAAAAATTGATAATTAAAAATAAAAAATATTATATATATATATTTATCTAAAATATGGTTGTTATAAATTACTTATATAGTTAAATAATTTTTTTAATTAATAAAAATAAAAAACACATTTAGCTATTATGAAAATAACAACATTAAAATAATATTTATTATAAAAAAATAGACAAATATATAACGAGATTGAAATCAAATCGTTAAGTGATAATTTAGTTAAATATTTTAAATTATTTAATAATTTTTATTTATTAATTTTATATAAAAATAACCGTTAAATATATTTATATAAAATAAAGTTAACAAATTTATTTTGTATTATAAATATACTTTAAAATTACGTATAAAAATATCTATGAAAGAAAATTGAAAAGGGGTGACAGCTGTAGAATACAAACATGATGTCCCCATCAGACATCAGTACCTGCAATTTGCTAAGTATTCACGACCACCACTCTTATCTCCTGCTCCTCTCTCATGGAAGCAAATCATTTTCATTTCTTTGTTGATACCATTATCCTAAAAATAATGTGGGATGAAATTGCAAGGGAAATAAATATTTACCGTTCTGTCTTTTTCTCTCTGCTTTGAATAAAATATATATTGTTTTGAAAATTGAATTTCGTTTCTCATCTTTTTCAGAAAATAGATTAATCATCGCTTTTCCAACAACTAATAGGCTAGTTGGATTAAAATGATTAATATTGTGTAGATTATATGAATGAAAAGATTTACTTGAGATATAAAGTAACAACTATAGTAATTTTATTAATTTTTAAAAAAAATGACAACTATTTTAAAACACTATTCTTGTAGTAATAAGATGCAACATGCTCTCTAGGGAGTTGGGAAGTTTAATCTTGACGAAAGATTTATTATTAGTATTTGAGAAGAGTAGTATCAAAAAAGAATGATTGGTGCAAATCTTAATGTCAGAAAATGAATAATTGAATATTAGGATTTAGAATTAGAAATGATTAATGTAGTTATAATATGTGTCTGATAGTGAGGAACAGAGATGTTCCAAAACAATAAGAAGGAGCATGGAGGGGCTGGTAAGTGGTAAGGAAGGAACATGTATAATCTCATCTAATTTTTTCTGCCCCGTCTTGTCCTTTAATTGCAGATTCCAAAGCTACCACCGCCAAGGAAACACCGACTTTGCAATCATTTTCCGTCGTTTTCTTTTTCGCTTTCTACAATTTTAAAAGTGTTGGAGTATTTATATAACTAGAAATTATCAAAGAATTGCGATTTTTATTAAAACGCGCTTTTATACAACGAGTGCAGTTTCAATTTCTTTATAATTTTGATAGAAATATAGAACATGTCTTCCTGGCAGGGAAGCGGCCATAACTCTTACTATTTTCTCAATATGGATGGCCACTATCCACCCACATGGTCCCATCCACATTATTTTCTTTTTTGTTTTCCTAGAAAATTGAATCATACTCTTTCGCTTCCCAATGTGTACAGCTTAATAATGCTTCTCTAGTTTTGACATTATAAAATTAACACAATTGTTATTATAAGAATATACGTTAAGTCCGTTATCATTTTTCTATATCTTAATGAAAATATCTAGTTCTGCATTTTATATTGCACCCTAATGCACCAAGTGTTTTTTTATTTTTTATTTTTTAAGGATCCTCATCCACTATTAGCTTCAGCTAAGTCTCAAATCCAAGTGTACCATTACAAAGCAAAGATCATAATTACTAGATTACCCAAGGGTTTTTCTCTCTCTTCTATGCCCTTTCTTTGGGCTTTTCTTTATGTACATTACGCTACGGTCTTTAAGAAAGGCCCAAAAGGAAGTAGCTGTTTCAATTATGGACACTGTGGCCCCATAATAATAAACATTCAATCCAACTTTTCATTCCCTCGCTGATCCAATTCAAAATGGGTTAGAATATCGCAAGTCAATTAATTGTGACAAAACATCAATTAGGTCCCACAGATTTTAAGTCTACAGAGAGAAAGTGTGTTATAAAACTAGGTCATTTCCTCCTTTGACCTTATTCGGTTGGATTCTTCTCATTAAAGTATTAAACTATTCAAGACCCAAAACATTAAACTTTTCCGAATTCAGAGCTTCAGACTTTCAGATAGGACCGAATGAAAAAGGATAAGACTCTAGTTCTGATATTGATCCGCGGGAAGAAAATGGGAAGGAATAATTTTCTTCAAAGCTGGAGATGTGGGGTATTTTATTTTGGGGATTATTATATTTTGTCTAATTTATTAAAAAAATTAAAAATTAATATTTAATTTTAAAAATATAAAAATAAATAATTATTAAATATTTAAAATTTATTATAAAAAATAAGTTAAATATAAATTATAGACACTATAAAATTTATTTTTATTTTTTGTTATTTAAATTTTTGAAATTAATATTTATACATGCTTTCTCTTCTTTATGTCTTTTTTTTATATGAAATCAGGGTTTTTTTAAATACAGGATTTTTTTAATAAAATAAAAAATATTTTATTTAAGAAAAATTATTTTGACTTTATTTTTTTAGATTTTTTTTATTTTTTTCGCTTAACGTAAATTTGCTGTTTTCTTCGATAAACTTTGTCATTTTCAAAAGATTCGCGGTCCTCCTCAGCAAAGTTCAAGTAAGTTCGCCCAAATATATAAATTTGTGGTCCATCACTTTTCACTTTTCACTTTTCATTTTTTACTTTTATCCTCTCTTTTCTTACTTTTTATTTTATTTTGATTTTCTTCGACTTTCTTATCTTTGTAATTCGTCAACTCTTAGTCTTTTCAAAGTTAATTTATCCTTTTGTTAGTTTATAATTTTGACATATTTATTTAGTTAGAATAAATTTCATGTTAAAGTAGTTGTTATAAAAATTATTTAATTTGATAATTAGATCATATATAGTTTAGATGGTATTTTATTATTAGTTAGAATAAATAGTCTTATATTTAACTTAAGTCATATTGTATTAGATAATGTCAAACAATCATATAGTTATAGTAGGAGATTAATAGATGTTAGTTAATACAAAATTGTATTTAGATTAATATTTCATCTGAATTAATTATAGTTTAGAATTAAATTATGGTTTAGGTATTTAAATTTATTTTTAATATATTTGATAAAAAATTTATTTAATTTTAAATTATTTTATTCTAATTTATTTTATCATAGTGTAGTTTGGTGGTGCAAAATATGTTAAGCTATGAGGATACCTTTATAGATAAGATCAGATTTACTATATTGCTAGCAGACTTGATCGAGTGGTATACCTTATAACTTATGTTTTTTTATATGTTTAAAACTCGTCTTATTACTTGTGGCCTCCATTTTGTCTAACTCAATGTTTCTTTTGGTAGGGTCTTCGAATCTTACGTATAAGAAAGAATTTACTACAACGTCTGCCCCAGGACACACCTTAGATGCGCAAGATTTGAGCATGTGACATATATGTTAGAGTGAGACCATGATTGGGCACTGGTCTCTCTTTTGATAGAGAGATGGTGTCCTAAGTCTCATACTTTTCACCTGCTCTGTGGGGAGATGACTATCACCCTGCAAGACGAGGTGTATTAGTTGGGACTCAACACTAGTGAAGACCCAGTCAGAGGCTTCATTGGTGGGTGAGAACAGTTCAATGATGGACGTTCTATTGAGAACCTCTATCAATAGCTGTTAGGTGTTGTACTAGGATCCAATGATAAATAGTTACAGAGCAAGTAGATTGACAATCTCACTTGGTTTCGTGATACTATTTGTGGGCAATTGGAGGCTCAGCTGACGGAAGAACGCCTACTCCGATACACCAAAGGACATATCATGCATATCATTGGTGGGAATCTGTTTCCAGACGCGACTGACTTTCTTCACATGAGGTAGCTGCTTCTATTGGAGGACCTTAATCAATGTGGGAAGTTGTCATAGAGTTCAGCTGTGCTAATGTAGCTATACCGCCAAATGTGCCATGCCACAGATTATAGGCAGCAGAACGTGAATGGATGTTGTGGATTACTTCTCTCTTGGGCATATTATCATATACCCTTATGTCGACCCAAGGGATTTGACCAGCATTGATTTCTACTGATTAAGAGGTATCCTTACCCTATGTGTTCTAGTTTATTATTTCTTAAGTTCATCTTTATAATTGTGTGATTTCTAAATACTTGTGATATTATAGGTGGGTGGAGTTGGAGCCACTTAATGATAGAGAAGAAACGAGGCTTCGATAATAGAGGCGCGTCTTCAATGGCATCGGTATTTCTAATGTAAGTAATATTTTGACACTTACATTTAAATATTAAATCATGTTTCTTTGTGTATATCATGTTTATTGGTATCTGTCAATGGTGTGGTATTTCTAACCACAGACTAACCAGCAAGTGCACCGGGTCGTACCAAGTAATACCTCAGGTGAGTGAGGATCGATCCCACGAGGATGGATGGATCAAGCAACAATGGTTAAATAATTTACTTAGTTAGGCAAGCAGAAAATGGTTTTGAGATGTTCAAAAGGTTTAAATTGAAAATATCAGAAGGCAGACACGCAAGTAAATAAGTTGAAAATAAAATATTGGAGAAATAGTTAAGGCTTCAGAGTTATCTATTTTTCCGGATTAATTTTTCTTACTAACTATTTTAATCATGTAGGATTTAATTTGTGGCAAACTATATGTGACTAGACCCTAATTTCTTAGACCTTTCTAGTCTCCTCTAAAATTCATCAATAGCCAATTCCTTGGTCAATTAATTCCAATTAGATGGTGATGATCAAATTCCAGTTTATATGCCACAAAAACTCTAATTACCCAAAAATAAAAGGATTATATGTCACATATCCTGTTAAATCCAGATAATTAAAATTTAGGAGAATATGTTTTCAAACTGTTCTTCAAGTAAAGAGCTTTTCCAAGTTATACAAGAACTCAAATAGAAAGAGGGTCATACTTCTGCTCCACCCAAATTCATAAGATGAAGAGCGAAAATAATTCTTAAATTATAAATCCATACATGAATTATAATAGAAAAAGCAGTAAAATCAATTCATATAAATAGACAGAGCTCATAACCTTAACAATAGAGGATTAGTTGCTCATGATTCAGAGAAAAAAATAAGGATTCTGATAAAATGTATTTTGGTAGTTTGGAATTGAATCAATAGTTCACTGTTGCATATCCATTTATATCTAATCCTAATAGATTTGAAATCTAATTATCTAAAATTAAAAATAATATCTTTTCCTAAAAATAAGATTTGAATTTAAATTAGAATAATCAGCAGGTCTTTAGTTGATGGGTGGGGACCACATGTTTTGTCCATTTTGCAGCTTCTAATTTGTGTTTTCTGGGCTGAAAACTGGGTCAAAACAGCCCAGAAATCGCCCCCAGTATTTTTCTGCATTTTTTGCACGTCGCGCATGTCACGCGTACGCGTCAGTCACGCGTACGCGTCGATGGTCTTTTTCGCAAGTCACGCGGATGCGGCGGTCACGCGCACGCATTGCTGTGCAATTCTTCAAATCAAGCGTACGCATCAGTCACGCACACGCGTCGCCATGGAAAGCTCCAAATCATGCGCACGCGTCAGTCACGCGTATAGGTCGCTCCTCGCTGCCATCTCCTTTGATTCTTGTGCTACAGAAACTCCACCAAATCCAGCCGAATGTTACCTAAAATAAACAAAATTGCAAAAGACTCAAAGTAGCATCCATATTGGCTAAAAGATAATTAATTCTTTATTAAACTCAACAAATTTGATGCAAATTCACTAGGAAAAGATAGGAAAAATGCTTACGCATCACAACACCAAACTTGAATTGTTGCTTGTCCTCAAGCAACCAAAATTAATATAGGCTTAGGATGTGAATTTGCATAAGAATGTGAGTTCTATTAAGCCCATGTCTTTTCTTATAGTGGGGTTTACAACTGCAATCCTGAATAGTTTTGGCATCTCACTCTCCTTTGAATCAGAAGAATGTTACTGTCATCTGGAATTAGAATCCGGATAATATTATGAATTTTCTGATCTTTTGTAGCTCAATTTAATCCTTGAACACATCAATTTTTCTTTGGTGCTTTGCACCTTGAGTCTAGCCGTGACTTTAAATGTTTTGTCTCAAGTTTTGCTTGACACAAAAACACCACAAGCACTTAACTGGGGAACTCTTTTTAAGTTATAAATATTTTTTTATTTTTTATTTTTTATTTTTTATTTTATTTATTTATTTATTTTTAAATTTATCATCTCCAGACAATGGTGCTCAAAGCCCTTCGCGTACTCTGCAATTGATCTCGACTCTAAATATTTGTCTCAAGGATTACTTGATACAAGAACACCACAAGCATGTGACTAGGGAAACAACTCTTTGAGCTTTTAATCATGTCTGACCTCCCTAGTCATTGATGCTCAGAGCCTTGGACCTTGCTTTTATTTTTCTTTTGCTGTTTCTTTTGCTTCAAGGATTAAACTTTCATTAATTTCAGAGAAATCATAATAATTCTCTAAATTCCTATTCCTTGTACATCAGCATTCTTTGATTCAAATTTAAATATGCACTGTTCATGTCATGTATTTAGAATTACAATTAATACCACCACATTTAAGTAAATAAGACTACTCTTAAAATTAACTCAATTTCTCATGCAATACATCACTTCTGTATTTTTTATTTGAATTCAAGCTCAGTGAGTAATACATGAGACATCTTTTCAGAATTAAAGCAATTAAAAGAAAGCTAAACTAGTCCTAGGATTCTAACTAATAAAGGATCATGCAACAAACAAAGTAAAATAGTAGAAATTTGGAACATAACATAGAAAAAGAGGGGAGGAATAAAAATGAAAGGAACTCAACCACCTTAGTTATCCTAGCGGTCGCTTTATTCTTCAGGTTGTGCTCCTCAGTGAAGATGATTCGCCTCCCTTTTGGTGCCATAGGAATAAACAGAAAACCCTTAAGCGAAGCATCAACACCAAACTTAAAGGTTTGATTGTCCTCAAGCAAAGAAGAACTGAAAATAGAAAGAGACAAATATTATGATGAAAGAAAAAGAAAAGGATAAAAGAACAAGAGAGAATTAGGATTAGGAGAAGGGGAAAGAAAATTAAAACTGGGCGGTGAACTAGTGTAGTTGTGCGGCGCAGGCGACGTGTACGCGTGCAGCATGCGTACGCGTGGGTCGCGAAATTTTCTTAAAGACATGTAAGCGTCAAGCACGCGTACACGTGCCCTTGGTTTTGTGCGATTCACGCGAAGCCAGCCGCATGCACGCACAACTCTCTGTTCGCATGGCTTGGGCACTAATATTTTCATACGACACGTGCGCGTCATGCACGCGCACGCGTGGATGAACATTTGTGCAAATGACGCGCACGCGTGGTAATTTTGTGCGTCTAGCACACTTCCAGCCCCAAACCAGCACAACTCTCTGCCCAAACACATATTTACATCGAATTTCAAGGTCACGCGTACGCGTCACTAACACGTACGCGTGGAAGACGAAAAGTGCAAACGATGCGCACGCGTGGGTTATGCGTACGCGTGATGTGGCTTGTGCTTCTAGCATGCTTCCAGTGCTACTCCCGCTCAACTCTCTGTCAAATTTTATTTTTCACACACATGCATATGACGCGTACGCATCAGCGATGCTTGCGCGTCATGTGCTCCCCTCTCTCTCTCTCTCTCTCTCTCTCTCTCTCTCTCTTTCTCTCTCTCTCTCTTTTATCTGGTTCTTGTTCTAAAATAGCTGCATGATCAGAAAATTAGTAAGAACTCAATAAAAATCAAATAAGTAAGAAAACTACTACTATGAAAGATAACTAAGGATGCGAAATGATCGGGTTGCCTCCCAACAAGCGCTCTTTTACCGTCACTAGCTTGACGGTCAGCTCCTCTAAGGAGGAGGATCATAGGGGCTCAGCTCTTCACCCCTTACTTTGAACTTCTTTCCTGTGTCTCCATAACGTAGCTCAATATGCTCCAGAGAGAGGATTCTAATTACTGTATAAACCCATGCTGGATTGCTGGTCAACACCACCTTCATTCCTGGGGAGAAACCTTCAGTGGGGATTTTTTTTGTTTCTCCATTCTCTGGGTACTTTCTTCTTTTTGGGAACCTCCTCCTTGGTAGATGATGCATTCCCAACACCAAACTTAGGTTTGATGTCAGGAGAAATTTTATTGATTGTTGCCAAGGGAGGTTTGAGCTGTAGATTCTACTGTGTATCATCAGGGGGTTTTTGAAGGGTTGGATCAATAAGCTCAGTCTACATGCACCTCTCTTCTTCACCTGCTAAATGTACATCTTTGAAAACATGGAAGACTAGTTGCTCATCATACACTCTAAGCACTAATTCACCCACTTCTACATTAATCAGAACTCTTCCAGTGGCTAGGAATGGTCTTCCTAGAATTATAGAGGCATTCTCATCCTCTCCCATGTCAAGAATCATAAAGTCTGCTGGGAGGAAGAACTTACCCACTTTGACCAAGATATTCATAGATTTATCTGCCATCTGTAATGCTATCTTTGTAGGTTGTGCCTCTTGGATTTGCAACTTGTTCATCACAGATAAGGGCATTAGATTTATGCTTTCCCCCAGATCACATAGGGCTTTCTCAAAGGTTGTGCTCCCAATGGTGTATGGAATTTGAAAGCTCCCTGGATCTGACATCTTCCTTGGCAAGTTATTCTGAATTACAGCACTACATTCTTTAGTCAGGACTACTGTCTCATCTCCCTTTAAATGCTTCTTCTTTGACAACAGCTCCTTCATGAACTTGACATAGATAGGCATTTGTTCCAAAACTTCAGCAAAAGGAATATTGATTTGCAACTTTCTGAAGACTTCCAAGAACTTTGAAAACTGCTTGTCCTTGGTCTCCTTTTGAAGTTTCTGAGGATATGGCATCTTAGGCTTGTACTTAGGAGCCTTTGGCAATGTAGGATGAGTGTCAAGAGAGTCTGGGAATGGGTTGTCCATATGCTTTGGAGGGGCGTGCTCTTCTTCTTCCTTCTTCTCCTCTGGAGCTTCTTTTTCAACTGACTCTTCATTGACCTTGGCCTCAGAGCCAGCTACTTTACCACTTCTCAGTTGAATAACCTTACAATCTTTTTCAACTGACTCATCAGCAACTTGTGCTTCTATACTTGCCACTTATCCACTTATCAAGGTGATAGCCTTGCATTTCTCTGTTAGATTCACCACTGTATTACCAGGAAGGCTATTAGTGGTCCTTTGATCAATTTCATTAACTTTTATGGCTAATTGACCTATCTGAATCTCTAAGTTCTTGATTGATGCTCTAGTTTCCTGTCTAAAACTTATCAATATTGCTTCCAAATCATTATTCTGTTGGGGCTGAGAAGTTGCTTGCTAAGATGATTGAAACTGGTGGTTATTAAAATTATTCTGTTGAAAACTATCCTGAGAATTATGATTAAAATTTTGTGGCCTCTGAGGTTGCTCTCTCCACCCAAAATTTGGGTGATTTCTCTACCCCTGATTGTAGGTCTTAGAATAGGGATCATTGTTGGGATTTCTAGGAACACTCCCCATGTAATTGACCTGTTCAGAAGAAAATTGAGCATAATCATAATCATCGTTTTGCACAAAATTACCTATCATGTCATAAGAGGCTTTTTGAGGTGGATTTTGGGTGTTGATACCTGAGACTTGCATGCCACCCATCTGTTGAGTAAGTAGACTTATTTGCTGAGACATAAGATTGTTCTAAGCAAGAATAGCATTAAGAGTGCCTACTTCCATGACACCCTTCTTCTGAGGAGCCTCAGAGTTCACAGGATTCCTGTTAGATGAGTATAAATATTGGTTGCTAGCAACCAATTCAATAAGCTCAATAGTCTCCTCCGATGTCTTCTTCTTGTACAATGAACCTCCTGCAGAATTATCTAAGCACATCTTGGACCTTTCACCCAAACCTTCATAAAAGATATCTAGTTGGGTCCACTCGGAGAATATGTCCGGAGGACATTGCCTAGTCAGTAGCTTGCATCTCTCCCAGGCTTCATACAAAGTTTTACCATCCTTCTGCCTGAAGGTCTGAACCTCCACCCTAAACTTAGTCAGCTTCTTTAGTGGAAAAAATTTAGTGAGAAACTCAGTAACAACCTTGTTCCAAGTATCCAGACTCTCCTTGGGTCGAGAATCTAGGCATAGCTTTGCTCCATCCCTCAGGGTAAACGGGAAGAGCATGAGTTTGTACACCTCTGGGACTCCATTTGTCTTCACAGTATCACAAATCTGCAAAAAATTGGAAACAAATTAATTTGGGTCTTTGTGGGGAAGACCATGATACTGGCAGTTTTGTCGCACCAGGGTGACTAGTTGTGGTTTCAACTCAAAATTGTTCGCAGCTATAGGAGGCACCAGAATGCTTTGTCCATAAAAATCTGCAATAGGAGCAGAATAAGAGCCAAGCACTCTCTTTTGTTGCTCATCCCCATTTGGATTTGCCACATTGGCATTATCAGCATTATTAGGATTCATAGTGGGTTCTGCAGCCTTGTAAAGTCTTGCCTATTGTAAACGTCGCCTGAAAGTCCTTTCAGATTCAGGATCAAAGTCTAAGAGATGTTCTTTGTCTCTGTACCTGTGCATAAACAAACAGAAAACATGAAAAGATGGGAATCCCTACGTCAGAGTGCAGAAAATTCCCAGTGAGGTAACCTGTGTAAAGAGATAAAATATTTTTTTTCGAAATTAATAAAGCAAAATTTAAATAAAATTAAAACTAAAATGCCTAATCTAAGCAATCAAGTAACTAATAGCTGTTAATCACTATCAATCCACGGCAACGGCGCCAAAAACTTGGTGCGGTATTTCTAACCACAGACTAACCGGCAAGTACACTAGGTCGTACCAAGTAATACCTCAGGTGAGTGAGGGTCGATCCCACGAAGATTGATGGATCAAGCAACAATGGTTAAATGATTTACTTAGTTAGGCAAGCAGAAAATGGTTTTGAGATGTTCAAACGGTTTAAATTGAAAATATCAGAAGGCAGGCACGCAAGTAAATAAGTTGAAAATAAAATATTGGAAAAACAGTTAAGGCTTCAGAGTTATCTATTTTTCCGGATTAACTTTTCTTACTAACTATTTTAATCATGTAGGATTTAATTTATGGCAAACTATATGTGACTAGACCCTAATTCCTTAGACCTTTCTAGCCTCCTCTAAAATTCATCAACAACCAATTCCTTGGTCAATTAATTCCAATTAGAGGGTGATGATCAAATTCCAATTTATATGTCACAAAAACTCTAATTATCCAAAAATAAAAGGATTATATGTCACGTATCCTGTTAAATTCAGATAATTAAAATTTAGGAGAATATGTTTTCAAGCTGTTGTTCAAGTAAATAGCTTTTTTAAGTTATACAAGAACTCAAATAGAAAGAGGGTCATACTTCCGTTCCACCCAAATTCATAAGATGAAGAGCGAAAACAATTCTTAAATTATAAATCCATACATGAATTATAATAGAAAAAGCAGTAAAATCAATCCATACAAATAGACAGAGCTCCTAACCTTAATAATAGAGGATTAGTTGCTCATGGTTCAGAGAAGAAAATAAGAATTCTGATAAAATGTATTTTGGTAGTCTGGAATTGAATCAATAGTTCACTGTTGCATATTCTTTTATATCTAATCCTAATAGATTTGAAATCTAATTATCTAAAATTAAAAATAATATTTTTTTATAAAAATAATATTTGAATTTAAATCAGAATAATTAGCAGGTCTTCAGTTGATGGGTGGGGACCACATGTTTTGTCCATTTTGCAGCTTCTAATATGTGTTTTCTGGGCTGAAAACTGGATCAAAACAGCCAAGAAATTGCCCCCAACGTTTTTCTGCATTTTGTGCACGTGGCGCATGTCATGCGTATGCGTCAGTCATGCGTACGCGTCGATGGTCTTTTTTGCAAGTCATGCGGACGCGTCGGTCACGCGCATGCGTTGCTATGAAATTCTTTAAATCACACGTACGCGTTTGTCATGCGCATGCGTCGCCATGGAAAGCTCCAAATCACGCGCATGCGTCAGTCACACGTACGCGTCGCTCCTTGCTGCCATCTCCTTTGATTCTTGTGCTACAGAAACTCCACCAAATCCAACCGAATGTTACCTAAAATAAACAAAATTGCAAAAGACTTAAAGTAGCATCCATATTGGCTAAAAGATAATTAATTCTTTGTTAAGCTCAACAAATTAAATGCAAATTCACTAGAAAAAGATAGGAAAGATGCTTACGCATCAGTCAACAGGTTGACTGGACACCATATTCTGTCCCACTCATCTAGGATATCGTTCCACATATTTCGGCCAGTCATCTTCGTGACCCCTAAACTTCGATTTATAGCACTGAATATAGTTTCCATGCGATACACAGGGTGGACAAAAGCCTTCTAATCAAGTCGTGCATGTGAACATGCTGCTATCACATGACAGCACGGAATGTGAAGAGCTTGGAAGTACCCATGTCGCACTTACCCTTATTAAGTAATACTTGGTAATTATTGGTGCGCGAAATTGTGAACAATACTTTTTCACAACTCTCATAATCCCCGGTCATGAACCCCAAAAACTTGGTAGTTCAGTACCATGGCATTACACAACTTCGCACAACTAACCAGCAAGTGCACTGGGTCGTCCAAGTAATAAACCTTACGCGAGTAAGGGTCGATCCCACGGAGATTGTTAGTATTGAAGCAAGCTATGGTCATCTTGTAAATCTTAGTCAGGCAAACTCAAATAGTAATGGTGATGAACGAAAATAACAAAAAGGTAAAGATAGAGATACTTATGTAATTCATTGGTAGGAACTTCAGATAAGCGCATGAAGATGCCTTCCCTTCCGTCTCTCTGCTTTCCTACTGTCTTCATCCAATCCTTCTTATTCCTTTCCATGGCAAGCTTGTGTAGGGTTTCACCGTTGTCAATGGCTACCTCCCATCCTCTCAGTGAAAGCGATTGCATATGCTCTGTCACAGCATAGCGGAATTCAGCTGTCGGTTCTCGGTCAGGCCGGAATAGAATCCATCGATTCTTTTGCGTCTGTCACTAACGCCCCGCCTGCTAGGAGTTTGAAGCACGTCACAGTCATTCAGTCATTGAATCCTACTCAGAATACCACAGACAAGGTTAGACCTTCCGGATTCTCTTGAATGCCGCCATTAGTTCTTGCCTATACCACGAAGACTCTGATCTCACGGAATGGTTGGCTCGTTTGTCAGACGAGCACTCGGTTGTCAGGCGATCAACCATGCATCGTGCAATTAGGAATCCAAGAGATATTCACCCAATCGAAGGTAGAACGGAGGTGGTTGTCAGTCACACGTTCATAGGTGAGAATGATGATGAGTGTCACGGATCATCACATTCATCAAGTTGAAGAACAAGTGATATCTTAGAACAAGAACAAGCGGAATTGAATGGAAGAACAATAGTAATTGCATTAATACTCGAGGTACAGCAGAGCTCCACACCTTAATCTATGGTGTGTAGAAACTCCACCGTTGAAAATACATAAGCATAAGGTCTAGGCATGGCCGAATGGCCAGCCTCCCAATGAGGGTTCAATCATAAAAATGTATGATCAAAAAGCTCTAGTGATCGAAAGACCCCTCAATACAATAGTAAAAGGTCCTACTTATAGAAAACTAGTATCCTAAGGTTTACAGAAATGAGTAAATGACATAAAAATCCACTTCCGGGCCCACTTGGTGTGTGCTTGGGCTGAGCAATGAAGAAGTTTCGTGCAGAGACTCTTCTTGGAGTTAAACGCCAGCTTTAGTGCCAGTTTGGGCGTTTAACTCCCATTTTGGTGCCAGTTCCGGCGTTTAACGCTGGAATTTCTGAAGGTGACTTTGAACGCCGGTTTGGGCCATCAAATCTTGGGCAAAGTATGGACTATCATATATTGCTGGAAAGCCCAGGATGTCTACTTTCCAACGCCGTTGAGAGCGCGCCAATTGGGCTTCTGTAGCTCCAGAAAATCCACCTCGAGTGCAGGGAGGTCAGAATCCAACAGCATCTGCAGTCCTTTTCAGTCTCTGAATTAGATTTTTGCTCAGGTCCCTCAATTTCAGCCAGAAAATACCTGAAATCACAGAAAAACACACAAACTCATAGTAAAGTCCAGAAAAGTGAATTTTAACTAAAAACTAATAAAAATATACTAAAAACTAACTATATCATACCAAAAACATACTAAAAACAATGCCAAAAAGTATACAAATTATCCGCTCATTAATTATGTTGCCTGTACCTTAGCACTATTGCTAATTCCTCAATAATGAAATTGGACCTAAAACGATCAAATTGGTAAACATTTATGGTGTTCACGTGCTTCAAGTTAAACTTGATAGCCTTCATCAACATCTATGAGAATTCAACGCCCACTTGAAGCTGTGCTTGAGCCTTTGAACCTTTTCTTTCAAAAAGTTTACCCAACCGGAAATAGGTCAACTTGAAAAGAGCGGTAATGGGCAAATTACAAATTGCCTTCACCATAGCATTGATGCACTCAAAGATATTTGTTGTCATGTGCCTAAACCTACGACCCTTATGTATCCATTGTGATTATGGCATTTTTTCTAACCAGTTTGTGATTGTGACATTCTCGCCCTTCAAACGACAAAAAACAAATGAGCAAACTCCCTATGTGACTTCGAATACAACGCGTTAACAAGCACCTTCTTCAAGTCCTTATTCTTGAAGTGCGTCACGAAGTTGGCAGCAATATGTCTTGCATAAAAGGATTGGAAGGCATGCACCGGTTTCCATCCACTTCCATCAGCGTTCAACACATCATTAATCGATTTGTGCTGGTTCGAAATCACTAACAGACCTAGTTGAGGTGTCACATATTGCCACAAATAAGAAAGGAAAAATGACCAAGCCTCCTTCGTGTCACCTTCGACCAGTGCAAATGTAATAGGCAATATGTTTGAATTACCATCTTGGGCAATAGCTATAAGCAAAGTACCTCTGTATTTACCATACAAGTGGGTGCGATCAATGGGAATAAATGATTTGCAGTGCTTGAAAGCCTTAACACAAAGAGAGAATGTCCAAAACTCCCAATAAAACATGATGATACGTGGTTAGGAGGGCATTTTCGTCATCTTAGAGCTAAGGGACGGAATGGTAATCTTATCATATTCAAGGATCTGAATACTAGAAGAATTGTACCATGCCAGTCTTGGACATCAAGAAGACCAAGAGTCCGTCTCAAAAACAGTGGTGCTGAGAGGGCGACAACTCATAAGGACCATTGGGCTAAGTCAGGACAGCAAGAAGCCCAATAATGCTTTCCAAATTCGATGGGAGGCATAATTTATTATTAATTTTTGAATTTTTAGGTATTTATGTTAGTTTGTTTTGTTGTTAGAGTTTTTTGGAAGATTTGAATTACTTCTGATTTGCTTAGTAGTAATTTTAGGGATTTTAAATTTAAATCAAATCTGATCTAATCTAATAAGATCAAATCTGATTTAAATTAGTTATCATATCTTTAGGATTTTAAAATTTAAATCAAATATGATCTAATCCAATAAGATCAAATCTAATTTAAATTAGTTATTTTATATTTTAGTTAGTTTGTTAGGTGCCTATTTAAACACCTTTGGTGAGACAATTTACATAACTTTTGATGAATAAAATTTCCTTAGTGCTTTATGCACGTTTTTATTGTGTGATTAAGTGAGGTGAGTGATTTGCTTCGCTTGTTGCATGGAGAAAATTGAGTGATTCAATTTTCATCCCTCTGATCTAGGTTGTCAAGGACAGATTCTTTGAAGGCCTAGTAGGGAAAACCCTTCCGATGACCTAGGTTGCTAAGAACAGGTTTCTTAGAGGTCTAGTAGGAAAACCCCCTTTATCTATCCTTTTATTTTTCTGTTTCGTCTTTTCTCTATCTTTTTATTATCCTTGTATCCTTTTATTTTTTTTCCTTATCACATGACACTATGACTACAGCAGGCCAAGGTTGTGTTACAAGTTACACTCAGGTATCTAAATGACCCTTATTGTTAGAACATATCAGTTATTAATTAATTAAGCTATAAGTAAAGGCAATGTAATGAATTTTACCAGGTAAGTACATCTGCATTGCAAATAACCAACGAGAAGGCTCATTGTATGATTCCTTCCAATCTCCATATATCTTAACAATGACTATTTGCTTTGCAAGCTAAACCTTTATGTATGATGCATTGTAACTGTTACTTTGAGTAACTGGAGGTTAATAGGCTGGACTTGTAGGTTGGCCCAATCGTCTGAAGGAGGAGGTTCTCCGACCAGGTTCGCGTCAGGGAGCTGCCGTTCGACTTGTGTGTATGGAAGAAATGGGGGTAGTACCTGCAAAGACATTCTAATGCCTAAGTTAGCTAGGTGGCTAAGCAGGTTTAGAGAGTATTGAGACTTAGAGATACCTGAGGGGTGTTAGCATATTTATAGTGGTGAACCAATAATCACTACTGGAGTAGTTCTACCTTTTAAGGAGGATAACCGTCCCTTTATCTTAGGAAAATTAAGATATGACTTCTGGAAGTGGGTTGAGAGATTTTAGGGGAAGTTGCTTATTTGAATAAGGGTTATCTGCCAGCTAATCTTGGCTCCCAACTTCCTTGGAGTGAAGTCTGTGTCGAATCCGACCTCATCTGTGGAGGTCAATTACGTGGGGAGGCCAATCTAGGGATTGGGTCTTTTTATCTTATTTGGACCTGGACCTTAGTGTTAGGCCAGGGTATGAACAGTGCCCCTACTCGAGTCCGATCTCTTTTGCTTAAGAGTTGCGTTCGAGTATTTGAAGTCGGGCCTGTAGCCGATGTGAAGTGGGAACTAATGTGATTTTAAAACCAACGTGATTTAAAAATTTTCAACAGTCGCGTCTAATCAAACGTCACGTCCGTTGGGGGTTTCGTATTTACACGTGGGAAGCGGTTACATTGGTAACAACGCAAGAATGATAGCCTCATTTTACTGTTTTGCCCCTGCCGTATTTTTAAATACTTTTCCCTCTCTTTCTTTGTTTCCTTTTTGAAAACTTTCTGAAATCTCTTAGCCAGAATCCTCATTTTCCCAAAGAGAAAGCTTTCTACCTTCCTTCTTGGAGTGCTTTGTTGCTATTACTGCTCGTTTTTATCTTTATATACAAAGTTTAGCCTTTTTCTCTCTCCTCTTTATTGTTGGGTGCTCTACTTTGTATTTTTAGAGGAATTTTGGTGTGTTCATATCGAGTCTGTCTGTAAGCGTAGTGGTTCTGTTTTATTGATGGGCTTGCTTTATCTTTTTAGGGGTTCTGTGTTTGATCTTCTTTTCATTTTTCTTTGTAGGTCTCGCTGTCTTTTTTTATCTACTTCTTTTTACTGCAAAAGATGTCTTCTCTCGAGTCTCTTTCGCGATGGGTGGATGGTACTGTTCTAGGGAAAGAACCCTTAGTAGACATCGACTACCTTACTGACCTCTGCACTCACCATAGGATTTGTGTTCTTGATGAGGATGAACCCAAATATGAGTTGATTGCCCCGGGTCCTGAAGACCGGGTTTGTTTTGGGAGGGCTACCGATGCTGACCCCATTTCTTTTTTATGTATGAGAGCCTTTTTACCCGTCTGGGAGTGTTTTTGCCTTTTTTTTTGTTTTAAGGTAGAGGTTCTAAACCACTGCCGAGTTGTCCCTACTCAACCTCACCTCAACTCTTGGGGTTTCATGAAAATTTACCAGCTTGTCAGCCGCGAACTGGACTTTCGGACCTCTTTAAAGATCTTTTTCTATCTCTTTCGTATAACCAAGCCCTACAGTAGGCAAAATAATAAGCAACAATGGATTTCTTTCCGAGCCATTCAAGGTCGAAAAGTTTTCTCCATTTTGATGAATCTTTCCATGATTTTAAAAGTTTTTTATTTAAAGTTCAAGCCGTAGAGGGTCACCATCCCTTTTTCCTGAATGAAAATTCTTCTCCCCGTTTTCCTTTTTACTGGTTAGAGGCTTCTTCTATGGATAAGTATGGTCTGGATGACCTGAATGAGGTTGAGGAGGCTGTTGTGGGTTCTTCTGAGAAGTTTGGGGAAGGGCCCCTAATCTGAACACCAAAAAATTTCTTCAAGGGTCTCCGAGTTTTGTGCGGACCCAATTAGGTAGCTTTGTTGTTGATAATTTTCGACTTATAATCCTCCGATTTGCTATTTCCAATTTCTTCCGATTTGTAGACTAATTCTTGTTTTCTTCTTTTTCAGAAATAATGAAGAAAGGTTCTAGCTCCTCCTACCAAAAGGTCTAGGACGCCAAGAAGAGGTCTCGGGCTCGAGTCGACGCCGCCAGGGCTGCTGGCACTCTTCCTCCTCCTCCTCCACCTCCTCCTCCTCACAACTTGGGGACCTCCTCTCATCCCATTATGGTATCCTCTTCTTCTGTTTCTTCTTTTTCTCCTCTTCCACCCTAATCTTCCCTTGAACCCGAGAAGAAGAAGAGTAAGACTTTAGAGTCTGGCTCTTCTTTTTCTAGGGAAGCTAATTTTGATGGCCCCAAGTTCATTTAGAATCACATCTATCCTTATACTCGATTTAATATGGATGATGTTTCTGTCCGAAACCATCTTAATTTCTTAGTTCAGGGGAGTGTTTGGGTGGCTGTGGGTATGCACAAAATTTCTTGATATTTTGGAGAAGACTTCCCTTAGCTCTTTGGGTTCTACCCAAAAGGTTGAGGAGCTAGAGAGGAGGATCTTCCTTTATCAGGAGGAGGAGAAAAGGCTGAAGGGGGAGGTCGCCGAGTTGAAGGAGGAGAGGACTCGGCTCCAGGAGAGGGAGAAGAAGTTAATGAGCCAGTGTGCCATAGCGGAGGGCCTTAAGGAGAAGGCGGAGCAGAGTTATCTCAGGCTCTATGGGGAGAACCTTGACTTGAAGAAGGAGCTGGTAGGATGTCAGGAGGCCTTTCAAAACTTGGAGGATTCAGTGGCTGAAGGTTCGGAGGAGGCCTGGAGGGTCTTTAAGGAACAGGTCAGCGTTATCGTCCCGACTTGGACCTTTCTCCCCTTGACCCTGATAAGATTGTAGTAGATGGGGTCATTGTTTCTCCTCCTCGTCCTGAGACGGATTTAGAGCTGAAGACCCAGGGCCAGAGAATTGTAGAATCCCCTCCTTGTGAGGGTCCACAAGAGAGGTCTCAGCCGATGTCCTCGGATGTTCCGACTCCTACAACTGAAGAGCCTGCTTCGTCCTCGCCCGTGGCTGATCTGACTTCTCTCCCTGCTGCTGATCCGACTTCTAGAGACTCTTAATTTTTCTTCTTTTTGAATTGAGCTATTTGGGGGCCCGGCTTGTGGGCCCCTTATTTTTGAAAAATTTTATATTTTTGTTTGTTGTTGGTGGTTTGTCCCTGACATTTCCTTGGCCTTTTATGGTCGTTAACAAAAAACGCTTTAATTGTTGTCCCCCTCCCCCTTTTTTTTAGATAAGGGGTCTAAGATTAATTTGGTTCGCGCATGTTTTCTACAATTTTTCCTTCGTTTGGTTTTTTATGAAAAACCCTTTTGATCTTTTTGCTTTCTGGAAGAAAAACTTTTTATCCGGCAGGCTTTGTTTTGTCTAGATAGCTTTTGCCCTTGTTGCTGGTTTTTCTTTTTATCTCTTTTTGGCATTCCTTATGAATTCAAATTTTCTTATCTTTATTTTTCATAACTTAAGGCTATTTTTGTGATGCATTTCGATTCTTCTCGGTGTTTTCGACTTGTTAGTCGTTACATGATATGCTTTTATAGTCTCTTTACACCGACTTGTACTTCGTCGTTTTATCCTGCCGACTGCATAGATCGGGCATGGGATTTTTACGTTTTGCCGAGTTTAAGTCAGTGCGTTTCGTAGATAAACGATAATAACTTAAAGGAATAAAGAGATGTAAAAAAAAGACATTTATTTGTTTTGCAAAGGTACTTTTGGCTACTAAGGGGTTTTAAAAATTGTTTTCCCTTAGCCTTCACTTTGATGCCTCGTTAAAAATCCCCTTCAGGAAAACCCTTTATTTGGGAAAAACCATGAAGTCGAGAAAAGAGTACATCAGGGAATGGAGTTTGCTTTTAACTATAGTACCTTTTCATATTACAAGCATGTTACGACCTAGGTAGCTCGGTGCCATTCAAGTCGGTCACCTTGTAGTAGCCTTTTCCTAAGACTTCCCTAATTTTATATGGCCCTTTCCAGTTGGCAGCAAGCTTTCCATCCCCAGACTTGTTAACTCCTGTGTCATTTCTGATCAAGACCAAGTCATTTGGAACGAAGCTTCTTTGAATGACTTTCTTGTTGTATCTGGTCATCATCCTTTGCTTTAGCGCTGCCTCTCTTATCTGGGCTTATTCTCGGACTTCGAGAAGTAGCTCGAGTTTCTCTTTGTGCCCCTGTATGTTGCCAACCTCGTCGTAGAAGTTCACCCTTGGAACTTTGCTCATTGATTTCTACTGGTATCATGACTTCTATGCCATAAGCAAGTCGGAAGGATGTTTCTTCTGTGGCAAATTGAGGTGTGGTCTGATATGCCCATAGTACTTGAGGGAGTTTCTCAGCCCATGCTCCTTTTGCCTCTTGTAACCTTTTCTTTAACCCTACCAGTATAACCTTGTTAGCCGCTTCGGCCTGTCCATTCGCTTGCGGGTGCTCTACCGAGGTGAACTGATGCTTGATCTTCATACATGCTACCATGTTTCTGAAGGTAGAGTCGGTGAACTGAGTGCCATTATCAATGGTGATGAAGTGAGGTACCCCGTACCTTGTGATAATGTTCTTGTAGAGAAATTTCCGACTTCTCTGGACGGTGATGGTGGCCAATGGTTCTACTTCGATCCACTTTGTGAAGTAGTCTACTCCCACTATTAGGTATTTTACTTGTCCAGGCACTTGAGGAAAGGGTCCTAATAGGTCCAATCCACAATTTGCAAAAGACCATGGAGAAGTTATGCTAATGAGCTCTTCAGGAGGAAGCGACGTGGAAGTTTGCATGCATTTGGCATGGCTGACACTTCCTCACAAATTCAGTGGCATCTTTCTGCAAGGTCAGCCAGTAGAACCCGACTCGGATGACTTTCCTAGCCAGAGACCTTGCTCCGAGATGATTCCCACAGATACCATTGTGGACCTCCTCAAGCACTTCCGTTGTCTTCGAAGTTGGGACACACTTCAATAATAGTGTTGATATCCCCCTTTTATAGAGGATATTTTTTACCAAAGTGTAGTTTTGTGCTTCTCTCCAAATTTTCTTGGCCTCTTTTTCCTCTTTGGGTAGGATATCGAATTTCATATATTCAATTAGTGGGTTCATCCATCCGAGGTCCAATCCGGAAACTTCAAGGACATCTTGTTTGACCTCTGTTTTGGCGATAGAGGGTTCTTGGAGAGTTTCTTGTATCAGGCTTCTATTATTTCCCCCTGATTTGGTACTTGCTAGCTTGGAGAGAGCGTCTGCCTTGCTATTGAGATCCCGAGTTATGTGTTTGACCTCAGTTTCTGCAAAATGTCTGAGTTACTCCAAAGTTTTGTCCAAGTACCTCTTCATATTGGGGTCTTTACCTGATACTCCCCCTTTAATTTGTGAGGTCACCACCTGGGAGTCACTGAACACAACTACTTTCGTTGCGCCGACTTCTTCTGCCAGTTTTAATCCTGCAATCAAGGCTTCATATTCTACCTGATTGTTAGAAGCTGGAAATTCAAATTTAAGGGAGACTTCTATTTGTGTTCCCTCTTGGTTGACTAGTATTATGCTTGCATCGCTTCCAATTTTATTTGAGGACCCATCTACATATAGCTCCCATGTAGTGGATGCTTCCTATTGATCTCCTACATATTCTGCCACGAAGTCGGTGAGGCATTGGCTTAGATTGCCGTCCGAGTTTCATACTTTAAGTCGAACGCGGATAGCTCTATTGCCCGTTGAACCATTCTACCCGCAATATCCGTCTTCTGAAAGATCTGCTTCATGGGTTGGTTCGTTCGAACCCTTATTGTGTGAGCCTGAAATTAAGGTCATAGCCTTCGAGAGGCTACTATTAAGGCATACACAAACTTTTCAAGTTTTTGATACCTTAATTTAGGGCCTTGTAAAACTTTGTTGGTGAAGTATATGGGATGTTGCCGACCTCGTCTTCCCGTATTAGAGCTGATGCTACAGCTTTGTCTGCTACGGACAAATACAGGACGAGTTCTTCCCCAACTGCAAGTCGGGTCAGAATGAGAGGTTGGCTTAAAAATCTTTTGAACTCCTGAAATGCTTCTTCACACTCAGGAGTCCACTCGAGCTGGCATCCTTTTCTTAGTAGGGAGAAGAGTGGTAGGGATCTTAATATTGATCCTGCCAAAAACCTGGAAAGGGCAGCAAGTCAACCGTTCAGCTGCTGGACCTCCCTTAAGCAAGTCGGGCTTTTAATTTCTAGGACTGCTTTATACTTGTCGGGATTGGCTTCAATCCCCTTTGTGTTAGCATAAATCATAGAAACTTTCCAGCTTCTACTGCGAAGGTGCACTTTGCGGGATTCAATCTTATCCCATGCGTCCTTATGGTGGCGAAAACTTGCGAGAGGTCAGCCAAGAAGTCAGTCTCATCCTTGGTTTTTACTGGTATGTCGTCTATGTAGACTTCCATTAGATTCCCAAGGTGAGGAGCGAACACTTTGTTCATCAGCCTTTGATATGTGGCCCTAACATTTTTCAGCCCAAAGGACATGACTACATAGCAATAGTTTGCCTTAGGCGTGATGAATGATTTTTTTCCTGATCCGACTTATACATCGGAATTTGGTTATATCCCGAGTATGCATCCATGAATGACAAGTACTAATACCCCGAGCTAGAGTCTACCAAGGTATCAATGCTTGGAAGTGGATATGGGTCATTAGAACATGCCTTATTTAGGTTAGTGTAATCGACGCACATCCTCCACTTGTCGTTTTGCTTTTTGACCGGCACCACATTTGCCAGCCACGTCGGATACTTGACCTCTTTGATGAAGCCAGCTTCTAGGAGGGCTTGTACTTGCTCTTTGATAAATCACTATTTTATGGTTTATCTTGTGCTTAATTGAGTGAATTTTATCAATCTTTCATACACTTATTCATACTAATTGCATGAGTTTACGTTTTTCTTCCTGATTTTGTGCTATGGTTGAAAACATGCTTCTTTGGTCTTAATTTTGCTATGTTTAATCCTCTCCTATTACCATTCGATGCCGTGATATGTGTGTTAAGTGTTTTCAGAGATTACAGGGTAGGAATGGCTTAGAGGATGGAAAGAAAGCATGCAAAAGTGGAAGGAATACAAGAAACTGAAGGAATTGCCAAAGCTGTCAGCTTGACCTCTTTGCACTCAAATGGTCATAACTTGAGCTACAGAGATCCAAATGATGCGGTTTCAGTTGCGTTAGAAAGATAACATTTGGGGCTTCGATTTGATATATAATTTACCATATTTGCCATACCGCTAGGCAATGCGAACGTGTGCTCCACGCGGACGCGTCACAGTGACAAAAAACTAGCGTGGGAAATTTCATAACCAGCGAATTCTGGGCTATTTCCTGCCCAGTTTCAATCCCAGAAAACACAGATTAAAGGCTGCTAAGTGGAAGAATGAAGAGAGATGACTCATATTTCACTTTTCATATTTTAGATGTAGTTTTAGAGAGAGAGAGAGATGCTCTCTCCTCTCTCTTAGGATTAGGATTAGGATTCGTCCTAAAAGACTTAGGAATATTTTTTCTTCTTCAATTACAGGTTCAATGTTCCTTTTATTTATCTTTTCAATCTAATTTATGAACTTTTCCATGTTAGATCTAATTTCTTTTATTAATACAATTTGAGGTATTCCAGATATTTATGATTTTTATTTAGCTTTCTACATTCTTGGCTTTGGTTGAGTAATTGGTAACGCTTGAATTGTTAAAATAAAGCAGTGGTTGAAATTGGGAGTTGCTGATTAATTTGGATATCTTCAAGCTAGTCTAGGACTTGAAGATCAAATTAATTGGTCCGTTTGACCTTCTCTTATTCAGTAAGGGTTAACTAAGTGGGAGCAATAAACAATTCTCATCACATCTGATAAAGGCAACTAGGATAGGAATTCTAATTCTCATATCTTGCCAAGAATTTTATTAATTATTAATTTATTTCTTGCTATTTAAATTACTTGTTCAAACCTTTTCGAAACCCCAAAAATATATCTTTTTACATAACCAGTAATAAGAACACCTCCCTGCAATTCCTTGAGAAGACGACCCAAGGTTTAAATACTTCGGTTATCAATTTCAAAGGGGTTTGTTATTTGTGGCAACCAAACGTTTGTAAGAAAGGATTTTCTGTTGGTTTAGAAGCTATACTTACAACATGATCATATTTTTATATTTCTTTACCGATAGGAAATTCGTTCTTCAAAATGGCGCCGTTGCCGGGGAATTGCAAACGTGTGCCTTATTATTGGTTATTGTAAATATTTTTCAAAAAAAAAATCATATCTTTTTCAAAATCTTATCATATCTTAGTTTTAAATTTCAAAAATCTTATCTTATCTTTTTTTTTTTCAAAAATCATATCTTTTTCAAAATCTTATCTTATCTTTTTTTCAAAAATCATATATTTTTCAAAATATTTTCTTTTCTTTTTTTTTCAAAAATCATATCTTTTTTTTCAAATATTTTCTTTTTCATTTTCTCTCACTACTATGAACTCTCACCCCTTTGGCTATGATTCTAGTTACAATTATGTTGCAGGAAGAGGAGATTACAATGAGAACAGCCATCAAGGTTGGAAAAATCAGAGATGGAAGGAGCCACGAGGATCTGATCAACCCTTTCGGCAACAACACCTTCCACGGTACCACAGACAAAGACCGTCCCATAATGCATGCCAAGACAATAGTTATGGTGGACCCCCTTGTAGTCACCAACAAGCCCCACCATACACCTATGAACCACCCCCTCAACATAGCTTTGAACCACCATACTCACAAGCTACCTGTAACCATTCACCTCCATATGACCCTAATCCTTATCCACCACACCAACCACCATATAAACCACACCCAGAACCACCACCTCAATATTCACCATCTCCATATCCTTATTAAGAAGAACCGCCTTCCTATTATGAACCCTTTCTCCAAAATAATGAACCCTCCTATCCACCCCAACCTCCATTTGATAACAACGCCCTTAGTGTTATTCTTCAAGGGCAAGAAGGGATGAATAAGAGTGTGCTAAATTTCATGGCCGTCTTAGGCGAGTTAATAAATCGATTAGCTTCCCAACGTTCGGACACTCAAGGAACTCCCATGGCTTTATGTGGAGAATCTACTGAAGAACGTGGCATGAAGGAGAAGTTAGAAACTCTGGTGGACAGTAAGTAACACGATTTTGTATTGGAACAATTGGAAGAAGCTACGCCTACCATTGAAGATGAAGAAGTGGTTGAAAACTTAGGAGATGCTGAACCTCCATGGAAAAGTCAAGTTATAGAGCCTCCTTCAAAGACGTTTAAAACTGATGTTGAGGAAGGTGTACAACCTCCAAGGCATCTCATGATTGAAGACTTTGAAAAGGATGGTCAAGAGATGGATTCGATCATTGATGAATTCTTATCTACATTTGTGTCCTCTCCCATTGGACTTGACATGGAGATGAAAGAAGAAGACGCACAACCTCCCGTGCCCTTGATGAACAATGAAGCAGAGATTGAATCGGAAGAAATCTACTAAGAAGAAGAGGTTGATATTGAAGGAGATTGCAAAGAGGTGGAAGTTGTCAAAGAAAAGCACAAGGGAGTGGAGCTTGCAAGATCATTAGAAACACCTCTCCCAAGGCCATTACCGTCCAACACAACATTCAAGTGGGTAAAATTCTTATCCTTGACCTTTACTTTCCCACTTGAATATGGGCTACTGGAGACGGATGGTCAACTTAGAGCTCTCTGTGGCATCAAGAGTAAGAGAAAGATGGTTAGTAGTAAGAGTTGTCCTGCAAGGTTCAACATGGTTGTGTGCTCAAAATTTAAACGCAAAGGTTGGTGTAAAGCTCAACTGAATGGGTCTAGGAAGTTGTTTGGCCGCTTTAATGAGAATTCAGATTGCCTGCCACCCGGTTGGAACACTAATGATCAACAAGAAGACGGGTGCAAAAGCAAGGTTTGAGACCCCGGAATTCAATCTAGAAATCAATACTCTTGGGGCCTTGTCACTTGCTTTAGCTTGCTTGAAGGTTTTCTGCGCCTAGTTTGGGATCCCGGAGGCTGTGGGAATTCTAAACACTGGTGGAGATTCTTGGATGAATACAAGCACAAGCCATCATAACAAGGAGCTCACCAAAATGTCCAATTTAAGGACTTTAACTAAAAGTGCTAGGTGGGAGACAACCCACCATGGTATGACCATTCCTTTTTCAGTTTAAATTTTAGTCTGTTTTTGAGTTTTGATTGAACCTGGAATTTGGCATAACATTCATTGTATTCTACATACTGCATCAAAAAAAAAATTCGCACGCGACGCGTCCACATCATAACTGCATTGAGAAGAAAACAAAATTGAACAGAGAGTCACGTGAAAGCGCGGCTGGAGGCGTGCCTTTGGCACAAATTGGTCCACGCAACCGCATCGATGACGCGTCCGCGTCACCCACGCGAACTGATGACAAGTCATCTTAGCCTAGTTTTACTAGTCTTTTTCTTTGTTTTCATTTAGTTTTATGCACTTTCTTAAGCCATAAGTAAGCCAATAGGGTTGAATTTCATGTTATCTTTGACTCAATCAATCATGTATAAAATGATGCCTTTTCATGAGATATTGTGTTATAATTGTCATATATTTTGGAATAGAAATATTCTCATGATTTGAAGCATAGCTTTGATGATTTTGATTGATTGATGATAGGTGAAACAAAGCTTGGAAGGAGGGTGCAAGAGGCTGAAGAAGAAGCCCCTGGGAAGCAACGTTGGAGCCAACGTTTGACCTCAAACGTTGAGGCAAACGTTGGCCGAAGAAGAAGCTTTTGTTGCCAATGTTGGAGCCAACGTTTGACCTCAAACGTTGAGGCAAACGTTGGCGCCACAAGGAATGAAAATGGTGCCCCTGGAAAGATGAAGTTTGCGCCAACGTTTGACCTCAAACGTTGAGGCAAACGTTGGCACCTAAGAGGAGGCAGGGTGAGCTTTTGGCAATGACGTTTGAGCCAACGTTTGACCTCAAACGTTGGGTCAAACGTTGGCGACATTTTAGCAAATAAGAGCATGGAAAAGCACCCCTGATTGATGAGATAATTGAGCCACGTTTGCGCCAATGTTTGACCTCAAACGTTGGGCCAAACGTTGGCCAAAAAGAATGCATGGGGGATCCACGTTTGAGCTCACGTTTGACCTCAAACGTTGAGCCAAACGTGGATGACAGCAACTTTGGCCTCTGCTTCATCATTCACTCAGCAACGTTTGAGTCAACGTTTGGCCTCAAACGTTGGCTCAAACGTGAGACTTGCATGGCCGGTTCACAAGTAGATTTCTTCCCAGCACCTAGAGCAATCAACAGAGGCCACTAGCAACCCAATTCCATCAAGGCCAAGGCCCAATTCAAGGCTTGAAGATCATTAGAAGAAAGTGTATAAATAGCTTAGAATTTAAAGTTTTACGGAGCTTTTGATTTGGGGATTTTTGCTAAGGAACTTTTGAGAGAGATCACTTGACATTGGAGAGAGTTTCCGGGAGGAGAATTGAATTCTCTTCCTCTGGGTTTTATTGTTTTCTTTTCTACAAAGCTTTATTTGAGTCTTGAGTGTGAAGAATTGAGGAATTTCTGTCTCAATCTCCATTTAAGATCTCTTTGATTTCTCTGCTGCATAATTGAGTTGAATCCCAATTCCTTTACTGCTTCCTCTTTAATTTCTTGTTAATTGCTTTGTGAGTTTGGATCTGGGAAGGCAATTGAGATCTAGACTTTGCTATCTAGTCTCTGGAGTCCTGAGATCCCATTTTCCTTTTGGTTCTTCTGTGAACCCTTGTTGCAATTTAATTTCCCTTACTTGAATTCTGAAATCCCAGTCCTCAAATCCCTTTTACATTTAAGCAGTTTATATTTCTTGCACTTTAAGTTTCCGTCATTTAATTTCTTGCACTTTAAGATTCAGCTCTTTTTCTTTTTAATCCCTTTAATTTCCTGCAAGTCACCCACTCCCCTTTACATTTTCTGCAATTTAAATTCCTGTCAACACAATTTCACACAATCAACACTGATTCGCTTGACTAATTCAACCACTAAACTAAAATTGCTCAATCCTTCAATCCCTGTGGGATCGACCTCACTCCCGTGAGTTTTATTACTTGATGCGACCCGGTACACTTGCCGGTGAGTTTTGTGTCGAATCATTTTTCGCTCATCAAGTTTTTGGCGCCGTTGCCGGGGATTGATTAGATTGACAATGATTACGTGAGGTGGTAGTTTAGATCAAGCACTTTTTCTTTAATTTTGGCTAACCCACTAACTGTTCGAGGATTTGCTTCTACTAACCCACTAACTGTTTGAAGTTTTGTCTCAACTGACTACACTCAATTTCCAAAAATATCACTGTGTGTTCCGCTTGTTGATTTATATGTCACAGGAAAGAAGAGAGGCAAGAGGGAAGGCTATCTTTGAAGAAGAAATTTCTGAGAAAGAAGAACACCACAACATGAAGCCGCAACTCATTTCACTAATCAAGAACGAATGCTCCTATGGTGGAAATCCATGGGAGGATCCGACACAGCACATTTCCATCTTTCTGAAGACTTGTGGTGCTGTCAGTCTTGATGGGGTAAATTATGACACCTATAAACTCTTGTTATTTCCGTTCTCACTGAGGGATGAAGCAGCACAATGGCTTGAAACCTTTCCCCAAGGAAGTATCACTAGTTGGGATGATTTGGTTGCCAAGTTTCTGACCAAATTCTCCCCATCCCAACAAAACATCAAGATAAAAGAGGAAATACACCCATTCATACAAGGAGAGGAAGAACCATTGTTCAAAGCATGGGAAAGATACAAGAAAGCAAATGATAAAGTGGATTTCCAAGCTTTCTATGAAGGATTAACCTCAGAAACAAGAAAAGCGGTAGATCACTTCTCAGATGGTATTCTCGAAGTAGCAGCAACCTGCTAAGGATCTGCAAAATTCAATGACAAAAGAGTCAATGATCAACACTCATTTGAGAAACTACAGAATGCAATGAATCCTGAAGGAGTGAAGGCAATCATGAATCAAAACAAACAGTTACACCAGCAAACTCAGCAACAATTGGAATCAATAGCTAGACAAATTGATTTCCTACATTCTATTACAGTGAATGCACAATTTCCACCATGGAAGCCACATTCTTATATAAGAATGGGGGAGCACCAATATCAAGAACAGAGAAGTTCTAACATAGGCAAACCCATGATCACAAACAACCAAAACCACCCTAGCAGGCCCCAATACCAGTCTCAGAATGATGTGTACATCCCACCCTGGAGAATTAAACCCAACTGGAAGGAGGGTGAAAACCAAAATCAAGGACAAAGGGACCTCCACTACAATAACCCCAATCTCCCGAACCTGCAAACATACCCCCATATCAACAATAATCACTCACAACCCCAACACACACCCTTTCAAGCCCATCCTACCTCACCACTCACCCAAGATGACTTTCATCGACCACCACAATTGACACAGCCACAACCACTTCCAACCTTTCAAAGAATCTATGCTCCAGAAATGCTTATGGAAAGGTTCATGAAAATTCAAGAAATGATGGCAATAGAGCAGGAAGGAATAAAGAAACATCAAGATATGATAAGCAAGAACCAAGAGGCCTCACTCGGAAGACTTGAAAGGCAGATGGAACAACTGGTTCAAAACCTTGCTGAATTGGGTGAGAAGAAGGGAATTCTGAATCCAAAGAGCCATGAGAAGGATGTTGGGTTGAAAGAGAAGGAAGTTATGGAGGAAAGTAAGAAGTCGATGGAAAGAGAAACAGAGGGAAGGAAGCTCATAGCAAAAGGAGGAAACCAAAGGCAACAGAAGCCTCAACTTCCATGAGCACAGACTGAAGAATGTCAAGCTAGTGACAATAAAAGAGCGCTTGTTGGGAGGCAACCCAACCTGAGGTAGTTCTCTTTTCATAGCTATTTCAATAAAAATGTAGAGTAGTTTTATCTATAGTGCAAGGAGCTAAGTTTGGTGTTTCACACCAAAATAATTTGAGGAAGAGTGAAGAATGCTAAGTTTGGTGTTCCACCAAAATTCTCATTTGAAAACACATTTTCACCTTCTGCATAATCAATGCCAGCTCCAAACACCAGAGAAGCTACTTAACAATCGTTTAGTTTCTAGTTCGTAGTTTATCTTCTAGTTCATAGCTTGCTTTTCTAGTTTATAGTATGTTTTCTTATTAAGAGCACATGTGGTTTTCTGCATATGTATAAACTGCTATATAAGGCAAGGAACTAAGTTTGGTGTTCACACACCAATTTAAGTTCAGAAGTCTACAAACATACATGCTTGCTGACCATCTTTCAAGTGCTTGGGGAACAAGCAACTTTCAAAGTTTATTGTAGGCAGTCACTTGAATCTAATGAAGGATTAAGCACCATCAACCAAAGAGATAAAGAGGGATGCAAAGACCAACAATGGTGCTGAGAAGGAGTGAAACAAGTAAACTCCAACAACAGGTTGTATTGTTAAGTGACTGTCTTATATTCAAAACTGTTATGATTGAAAGTGATATTGTATCCCTGTTTAGTATAATTTCCTTGTAGTCAATAACTAAGATGATTGGTATATCATAGCACCATATTCTTAAAATTTTTCTTGCACCCATGGTTTGGAAAAATATGAATAGAAAACATTTCTTTGAAGAGAAGGATTGAGGAATCAAAAATTTATCGTGAGGTAAGCAAAAGATTAAGGGAAGTGGTGGTTCTGGTTGTAAGAATGTGTATTGAGGCTGCATGTTTGTGAAAACCTGCATGGGAGCTCATAGGCAGGAAATAGAATTCAAAGAAGTATTGTGGAGATTCTCAGACATCTTTTGATCCAAGAAGCAAAAAAAAAAACTGAATAAAATAAAAAGGGAAAGAATGAGAAAGCTGAAGGCTCTGAGTACCAATGGCAATTTATTTGCTAAGTGCTTGTGGTGTTTATGTATCGAGTCAAATGCTTGAAAACAAAACACTTAGAAGTCAAGGCTAGGCTCAAGTGCAAGAGCACTCCCTTATGGCCCAAGGCTCTGAGCATCAATTACTAGGCAGGAATGAAGACAACCCAAAGAGTTAGTATCCTAGTAAATGCTTGTGGTCGAGATGTTTCAAGGAGAGAGGTTTGAGCAAGTAAATCCTTTGGGGTGCTTTAACACCTAATACCTTAAAACCAACTGGTTTGGGAGTATTGATTGAAAGCTTATCTAAAAAGCCTCTTTGAGACAGGACACTTAGAGTCAAGGCCAAAACACACAAAAAATCATAAGCTGCTTCAAGGTGATTATCTATAAAGAGATCTCCACAGTATCATTTGGGTGAAATTCCTAAGACCTAAGACTTCCAAGAAGTAGGGACTAGTAAACACTGAAGCCCTTGCATAAACATATGATTCAGAGTTCACTCCACTGTCAATTAATCACTTCACTCACAGAGCATACATGTCATTCTTCAATCCATTCTAATCTGACAGAATTTTTGAGCTTAATTTCTTTTCTTGCTTGCGGACAAGCAAGTTTTACGTTTGGTGTTGTGATGACAAGTCATCTTAGCCTAGTTTTACTAGTCTTTTTCTTTGTTTTCATTTAGTTTTATGCACTTTCTTAAGCCATAAGTAAGCCAATGGGGTTGAATTTCATGTTATCTTTGACTCAATCAATCATGTATAAAATGATGCCTTTTCATGAGATATTGTGTTATAATTGTCATATATTTTGGAATAGAAATATTCTCATGATTTGAAGCATAGCTTTGATGATTTTGATTGATTGATGATAGGTGAAACAAAGCTTGGAAGGAGGGTGCAAGAGGCTGAAGAAGAAGCCCCTGGGAAGCAACGTTGGAGCCAACGTTTGACCTCAAACGTTGAGGCAAACGTTGGCCGAAGAAGAAGCTTTTGTTGCCAACGTTGGAGCCAACGTTTGACCTCAAACGTTGAGGCAAACGTTGGCGCCACAAGGAATGAAAATGGTGCCCCTGGAAAGATGAAGTTTGCGCCAACGTTTGACCTCAAACGTTGAGGCAAACGTTGGCACCTAAGAGGAGGCAGGGTGAGCTTTTGGCAATGACGTCTGAGCCAACATTTGACCTCAAACGTTGGGTCAAACGTTGGCGACATTTTGGCAAATAAGAGTATGGAAGAGCACCCCTGATTGATGAGATAATTGAGCCACGTTTGCGCCAACGTTTGACCTCAAACGTTGGGCCAAACATTGGCCAAAAAGAATGCATGGGGGATCCACGTTTGAGCTCACGTTTGACCTCAAACGTTGAGCCAAACGTGGATGACAGCAACTTTGGCCTCTGCTTCATCATTCACTCAGCAACGTTTGAGTCAACGTTTGGCCTCAAACGTTGGCTCAAACGTGATACTTGCATGGCCGGTTCACAAGTAGATTTCTTCCCAGCACCTAGAGCAATCAACAGAGGCCACTAGCAACCCAATTCCATCAAGGCCAAGGCCCAATTCAAGGCTTGAAGATCATTAGAAGAAAGTGTATAAATAGCTTAGAATTTAAAGTTTTACGGAGCTTTTGATTTGGGGATTTTTGCTAAGGAACTTTTGAGAGAGATCACTTGACATTGGAGAGAGTTTCCGGGAGGAGAATTGAATTCTCTTCCTCTGGGTTTTATTGTTTTCTTTTCTACAAAGCTTTATTTGAGTCTTGAGTGTGAAGAATTGAGGAATTTCTGTCTCAATCTCCATTTAAGATCTCTTTGATTTCTCTGCTGCATAATTGAGTTGAATCCCAATTCCTTTACTGCTTCCTCTTTAATTTCTTGTTAATTGCTTTGTGAGTTTGGATTTGGGAAGGCAATTGAGATCTAGACTTTGCTATCTAGTCTCTGGAGTCCTGAGATCCCATTTTCCTTTTGGTTCTTCTGTGAACCCTTGTTGCAATTTAATTTCCCTTACTTGAATTCTGAAATCCCAGTCTTCAAATCCCTTTTACATTTAAGCAGTTTATATTTCTTGCACTTTAAGTTACTGTAATTTACATTTCTTGCACTTTAAGTTTCCGTCATTTAATTTCTTGCACTTTAAGATTCAGCTCTTTTTCTTTTTAATCCCTTTAATTTCCTGCAAGTCACCCACTCCCCTTTACATTTTCTGCAATTTAAATTCCTGTCAACACAATTTCACACAATCAACACTGATTCGCTTGACTAATTCAACCACTAAACTAAAATTGCTCAATCCTTCAATCCCTGTGGGATTGATCTCACTCCCGTGAGTTTTATTACTTGATGCGACCCGGTACACTTGCCGGTGAGTTTTGTGTCGAATCGTTTTTCGCTCATCACGAACGCATGCCTCAAAATCGACGTAAAAAGGGTGTATGGCCGAAAGTTGAGCTAGAATTGGGCTGAACTCGTGCTAGAAGCACAAGCCCTACCACGCGAACGCGTGCCCCACGCGTCGGCGCCATTTTTCAAAACAAGGCGGACGCGATCGCGTCACCAAAGTTTTGGCAAAATAAGTTTTTCACCAAAGAGTTGCGCGGCCGCGAGGCTGCACTCGCGCTGAAGGCACGAATCACTTCACGCGAACGCATGACCCACGCGTTCACGTCACTTCATCGATGCGCTATCCACGTGACCGCATGCCCCACGCGCACAACTTATCCAGATCAGCACCAATTATCTTATTTTTTCTTTTCTAATCCTAATCTCTTCTATCTTTTCTTCTTTCTTCTTCCTTTTCTTACTTTCTTCTTCTTCATCTCTTGAACTTCTCATCCTTCTTCACTTCCATTCTATTTCATTTAATTTATTTGCATACTTTCATTCATTGCATTATTTTCATTGGTGTTAGGAATTTATTTGGGTCATTATTTCCTAACTTTTGCTTGTGGATTGTTAAGAAATTGTTAACAATTATATATTATTTTTATAGGGTTGCTTGCATGTTCAATTTAATACTTTCTATACTTTATTTACCATGCATGCTAAGTGTTTGTGAAAACGCCTGTACGGAATTGTGCACTATTTTTAGATTTCTTTTAATCTACTACTCTAAATGCTTGCTTTTCACAAAAACCCTTTTTATATTTTATTAATTAAATATAATTGTTATTACAAACAGATTGTTAGTTTGACAGGCTTGGTAATCTCACTTGGACATTTAATGCTTGATCTATGCTACTCATGCCTTTGCCAGCATGCCAATAAACATCTTGCATTTAATTGTCATTACATGCACTTGCTATATTTCCATTGATGGACTTTTCACATGTAGTCTAGACCATGTGTTAACGACATCCTTCTTTACCGTGCATTGATTATCACTTATATCGTCTCCTCCCTTGATCTAACCCTTCAATTTAAAAAGTTACATTTTTTTCCTTTTTAGGATGGCCACCAAGAAAGGAAAAGAGAAAGCTACTTCCAACCCATCAGCAAGGAAAGGAACAAAAAGAGCAATAGCTGAGGAACCACAACCCTCATCCACCTACACATCTTAGCATGCATCGGTGCAATCTTTAAGTGTGGGGAGGTCGATACCGATCTCCATGGGTTAGTTATTCTATTCTCAACACCAATACTCTATTTTCTTTGTTTGTTCATTGCTGCATTTGCATATTTGATTGCATGTTTATTTGATTTTATGCATTTAGTTACTACTTGGTTGAAGTAATATTTTTTTTCAAGAAATTTTTATAGTATTTCACTAATTTAAATTGAAAAATTTGTGTTAAACTTGTTTGGAAGTTGTATTTGGAACATGGTTTTTTGAGCAAAAGAACACACAACCTATGAGATTTTGAGCTTAATTGTATAGTTACATCAAACCATAAATTTTATTCTTGTGTGTTTCCTTCTCTATAACTGCAATCTAGATTTTGTTCCAAGTCTATATGTCCATTGTTTAGTATATTTACATGCTTGCATATGATTGAGGCCATTATTTGTATTTTAGCTCACTTCTCCCAAATAAGCCTACCCTTTTATGTCACCCTTGTTAGCTACCTTGAGCCTTTTAACTCCCTTCTATTTCATAACCACATTACTAGCCTTAAGCAGAAAAATAAAATAAAAATCCAAAGTTGAATCCTTGGTTAGCTTAAGATAGATATTGTGTATAATTTAAGTGTGGGAAATTTTATGGGAACATGGGATGATAGAAAAAAAAAGTAGGGAATTAAATTGAATACGTTATTTGAAAATTTGGGAAACATGCTCATGTGAAATCAAAATAATTAAATTACCATGTGCATTGATAAAAAAATTTATTAAGTAATTAAATAAGGGGATACAAAAAAAATATTATCCCAAATGCAAAATAAAAAGAATCAATGCACATGCGATAAAACTCAAAAATAAGTTTGATACATGAGCATGTAATACAAAAGTGGGAAAATTTTGGGTAGCTAGGTAAAGCATTTTAAATTATATAAAGTGTGTATGTTTGGTGAGATCTTAGACCAATCAAGGATTCACTTTGTTAACTCACTTAGCCTTATACATATATCCTCACATTTACCTTAGCCCCATTACAACCTTGAAAAGACCTTATGATGTTTGCATTGGTATACTAAATGTTTGTTGATTGGTTAGATGAAGAACAAAGTTTAGAAAGCATGATTAGAGAAGAGTAGAGTGATTGACCCTACACACTTGAGAGTTAGAGTGATATACACTACCAGTAAGGGTTCAGTCCTTGATTCTATGTTCCCTTCTTTCATGAGCTATCTTCTTACACGTTTACTTGTTTTCATTGTATAATTTGAATTAGTGGAATTTGGTTTGTACTTGTCTTGGAGAACTTGTTTTCTTTTAACCAAGCAGGTAGAAACATTTTGCATCTAGTTGCATTCACATAGATAGGTTGCATTGCATACTTTCTATCATTCCTCTTCACTCCTTTATAGCTTCTCTTGGATTTAGCATGAGGACATGCTATTGTTTAAGTGTGGGGAGGTTGATAAACCACTATTTTATGGTTTATCTTGTGCTTAATTGAGTGGATTTTATCAATCTTTCATACACTTATTCATACTAATTGCATGAGTTTACGTTTTCCTTCCTGATTTTATGCTATGATCGAAAACATGCTTCTTTGGTCTTAATTTTGCTATGTTTAATCCTCTCCTATTACCATTCGATGCCGTGATATGTGTGTTATGTGTTTTCAAAGATTACAGATAGGAATAACTTAGAGGATGGAAAGGAAGCATGCAAAAAAGGAAGGAATACAAGAAACTGAAGGAATTGCCAAAGCTGTCAGCCTGACCTATTCGCACTCAAATAGTCATAACTTGAGCTACAGAGGTCCAAATGATGTGGTTTCAGTTGCGTTGGAAAGCTAACGTCTGGGGCTTCGATTTGATATATAATTAGCTATAGTGTCCGTACTGCTAGGTGACGCGAACGCGTGCTCCACGCAGACGCATCGCAATGACGAAAAACCAGCGTGGTAGATTTCATAACCAGCGAATTCTGGGCTATTTTCGGCCCAGTTTCAAGCCCAGAAAACAAGATTAAAGGCTGCTAAGTGGAAGAATGAAGGGAGACGACTCATATTTTACTTTTCATAATTTAGATGTAGTTTTAGAGAGAGAGAGGCTCTCTCCTCTCTCTTAGGATTTGGATTAGGATTCCTCCAAAAGGACTTAAGGAATATTTTTATCTTCTTCAATTACAAGTTCAATGTTCCTTTTATTTATCTTTTCAATCTAATTTATGATTTTTTCCATGTTAGATCTGATTTCTTTTATTAATACAATTTGAGGTATTCCAGATATTTATGATTTTTATTTAGCTTTCTACATTCTTGGCTTTGGTTGAGTAATTGGTAACGCTTGAGTTGTTAAAATAAAGCAGTGGTTGAAATTGGGAGTTGCTGATTAATTTGCATATCTCCAAGCTAGTCTAGGACTTGAAGATCAAATTAATTGGTCCATTTGACCTTCCCTTATTCAGTAAGGGTTAACTAAGTGGGAGCAATAAACAATTCTCATCACATCTGATAAAGGCAACTAGGATAGGAATTCTAATTCTCATATCTTGCTAAGAATTTTATTAATTATTAATTTATTTTTCTTGCTATTTAAATTACTTGTTCAAACCTTTTAAAAACCCCAAAAATATATCTTTTTACATAACCAATAATAAGAACACCTCCCTGAAATTCCTTGAGAAGACCACCTGATGTTTAAATACTTCGGTTATCAATTTCAAAGGGTTTTGTTATTTATGACAACCAAATGTTTGTAAGAAAGGACTTTCTATTGGTTTAGAAGGTATACTTACAATGCGTTTATATTTTTATATTTTTTTACCGATAGGAAATTCGTTCTTCACTCTTCAACCAACTGGGCCCGCTCTGGTCCGAGCTTCCATCTTCTTTGTTGGACAGGTCGCGATCCGGGGTTGGTGCACGAAATTGTGATCATCAATGGCGCCATCAACATGGTACGCACAATTGCAATCTCAACTCTTTATCACAACTTCGCACAACTAACCAGCAAGTGCACTGGGTCGTCCAAGTAATAAACCTTACGCGAGTAAGGGTCGATCCCACGGAGATTGTTGGTATGAAGCAAGCTATGGTCATCTTGTAAATCTTAGTCAGGCAGACTCAAATGGTTATGAATGATTTATGAATAAAGCATAAAATAAAGATAGAGATACTTATGTAATTCATTGGTGAGAATTTCAGATAAGCGTATGGAGATGCTTTGTCCCTTCCGTCTCTCTACTTTCCTACTGTCTTCATCTAATCCTTCTTACTCCTTTCCATGGCAAGTTGTATGTAGGGTTTCACCGTTGTCAGTGGCTACCTCCCATCCTCTCAGTGAAAATGTTCAACGCGCTCTGTCACAGCACGGCTATTCAGCTGTCGGTTCTCGATCATGTCGGAATAGAATCCAGTGATTCTTTTGCGTCTGTCACTAACGCCCCACAATCGCGAGTTTGAAGCTCGTCACAGTCATTCAATCCTTGAATCCTACTCAGAATACCATAGACAAGGTTTAGACCTTCCAGATTCTCTTGAATGCCGCCATCAATTCTAGCTTATACCACGAATATTCCGATTAAGGGATCCAAGAGATATCCACTCAATCTAAGATAGAACAGAGGTGGTTGTCAGGCACACGTTCATAGGTGAGAATGATGATGTGTGTCACGGATCATCACATTCATCAAGTTGAGGAACAAGTGATATCTTAGAACAAGAATAAGCCGAATTGAATAGAAGAACAATAGTAATTGCATTAATACTCGAAGTACAGCAGAGCTCCACACCTTAATCTATGGTGTGTAGAAACTCCACCTTTGAAAATACATAAGAACAAGGTCTAGGCATGGCCGAGAGGCCAGCCCCCAAAACGTGATCAAAAGATTCAAAGATTTAAAGATGAAAATACAATAGTAAAAGGTCCTACTTATAGAGAACTAGTAGCCTAGGGTTTACAGAAATGAGTAAATGACATAAAAATCCACTTCCGGGCCCGCTTGGTGTGTGCTTGGGCTGAGCATTGAAGCATTTTCATGTAGAGACTCTTCTTGGAGTTAAACGCCAGCTTTTATGCCAGTTTGGGCGTTTAACTCCCATTCTTGTGCCAGTTCCGGCGTTTAACGCCGGGTAGTTTTGAGCTGATTTGGAACGCCAGTTTGTGCCATCAAATCTCAGGCAAAGTATGGACTATTATACATTGATGGAAAGCCCAGGATGTCTACTTTCCAACGCAGTTGAGAGCGCGCCAATTGGGTTTCTGTAGCTCCAGAAATCCACTTCGAGTGCAGGGAGGTCAGAATCCAACAGCATCTGCAGTCCTTTTCAGCCTCTGAATCAGATTTTTGCTCAGGTCCCTCAATTTCAGCCAGAAAATATCTGAAATCACAGAAAAACACACAAACTCATAGTAAAGTCCAGAAAAGCGACTTTTAACTAAAAACTAATAAAAACATAGTAAAAACTAACTAAAACATACTAAAAACATACTAAAAACAATGCCAAAAAGCGTACAAATTATCTGCTCATCACAACACCAAACTTAAATTGTTGCTTGTCCTCAAGCAACTGAAGATCAAATAAGATAAAAAGAAGAGAATATGCAATGAATTCCAAAAACATCTATGAAGATCAGTATTAATTAGATGAGCGGGGCTTTAGCTTTTTGCCTCTGAACAGTTTTGGCATCTCACTTTATCCTTTGAAATTCAGAATGATTGGCTTCTCTAGGAACTCAGAATCCAGATAGTGTTATTGATTCTCCTAGTTAAGTATGATGATTCTTGATCATAGCTACTTTATGAGTCTTGGCCGTGGCCCAAAGCACTCTGTCTTCCAGTATTACCACCGGATACATACATGCCACAGACACATAACTGGGTGAACCTTTTCAGATTGTGACTCAGCTTTACTAGAGTCCCCAATTAGAGGTGTCCAGGGTTCTTAAGCACACTCTTTTTGGCTTGGATCACAACTTTATTATTTCTTTTTATTTTTTCTTTTTTCTCTCTTTCTCTTTTTTTTCGAAATTTTTTTTTGTATTCACTGCTTTTTCTTACTTCAAGAATCATTTTTATGATTTTTCAGATCCTCAGTAACATGTCTCTTTTTTCATCATTCTTTCAAGAGCCAACATTCATGAACAACAAATTCAAAAGACATATGCACTGTTTAAGCATACATTCAGAAGTCAAAAGTATTGCCACCATATCAAAATAATTAATCTATTATAAAATCTAAAATTCATACAATTCTTCTCTTTTTCAATTAAGAACATTTTTCATTTAAGAAAGGTGATGGATTCATAGGACATTTATAGCTTTAAGGCATAGACACTAAGACACTAATGATCATAAGACACAAACATAGATAAACATAAGCATGAAAATTCGAAAAACAGGAAAATAAAGAACAAGGAGATTAAAGAACGGGTCCACCTTAGTGATGGCGGCTTGTTCTTCCTCTTGAAGATCTTATGGAGTGCTTGAGCTCCTCAATGTCTCTTCCTTGCCTTTGTTGCTCCTCTCTCATGATTCTTTGATCTTCTTTAATTTCCTGGAGGAGGATGGAATGTTCTTGATGCTCCACCCTTAGTTGTCCCATGTTGGAACTCAATTCTCCTAGGGAGGTGTTGATTTGCTCCCAATAGTTTTGTGGAGGAAAGTGCATCCCTTGAGGCATCTCAGGGATTTCATGGTGAGTGGGATCTCTTGTTTGCTCCATCCTCTTCTTAGTGATGGGCTTGTCTTCATCAATGAGGGTGTCTCCCTCTATGTCAATTCCAACTGAATAACAGAGGTGACAAATGAGATGAGGGAAAGCTAACCTTGCCAAGGTAGAGGACTTGTCCGCCACCTTATAAAGTTCTTGGGATATAACCTCATGAACTTCTACTTCCTCTCCAATCATGATGCTATGAATCATGATGGCCCGGTCTATAGTAACTTTGGACCAGTTGCTAGTGGGAATGATTGAGCGTTGGATAAACTCCAACCATCCCCTAGCCATGGGCTTGAGGTCATGCCTTCTCAGTTGAACCGGCTTTCCTCTTGAATCTCTCTTCCATTGAGCGCCCTCTTCACAAATGTCTATGAGAACTTGGTCCAACCTTTGATCAAAGTTGACCCTTCTAGTGTAAGGGTGTTCATCTCCTTGCATCATGGGCAAGTTGAATGCCAACCTTACATTTTTCAGACTAAAATCTAAGCATTTCCCCCGAACCATTGTGAGCCAATTCTTTGGGTCTGGGTTCACACTTTGATCATGGTTCTTGGTAATCCATGCATTGGCATAGAACTCTTGAACCATTAAGATTCTGACTTGTTGAATTGGGTTGGTAAGAACTTCCCAACCTCTTCTTCGGATCTCATGTCGGATCTCCGGATATTCACTCTTTTTGAGTTTGAAAGAGACCTCGGGGATCACCTTCTTCATGGCCACAACTTCATAGAAGTGGTCTTGATGCACCCTTGAGATGAATCTCTCCATCTCCTATGACTCGGAGGTGGAAGCTTTTGCCTTCCCTTTCCTCTTTCTAGAGGTTTCTCCGGCCTTAGATGCCATAAATGGTTATGGAAAAATAGAAAACAATGCTTTTACCACACCAAACTTAGAAGGTTTGCTCGTCCTCGAGCAAAAGAAGAAAGAAGAGAGTAGAAGAAGAAGAAATAGAGGAGATGGAGGTGGCTTTGTGGTTCGGCCAAGGGAGAGAAGTAGTGTTTAGATTATGTGAAAATGAAAGAGTGAAGATGGGTTTATATAGGAGTGGAGAGGGGGTGTATGGTTCGGTCATGTGAGGGTGGGTTGGGAGGGAAAGTGGTTTGAATTTGAATGGTGAGGTAGGTGGGGTTTTATGAAGGATGGATGTGAGTGGTAAAGAGAATAGTGGGATTTGATAGGTGATGGATTTTTGGGGAAGAGGTGTTGAGGTGATTGGTGAATGGGTGAAGAAGAGAGAGAGTGGTGGGGTAGGTGGGGATCCTGTGGGGTCCACAGATCCTAAGGTGTCAAGGAAAATTCATCCCTACACCAAGTGGCGAGCAAAAATGCTCTTTATGCCAATTCTGGCGTTAAACGCCGGGCTGGTGACCATTTCTGGCGTTTAACGCCAACTTCTTGCCCTTTCCTGGCGTTTAACGCCAGTCTGGTGCCTCTTTCTGGCGTTAAACGCCCAGAATGGTGCCAGACTGGGCGTTAAACGCCCATTTGCTGCCCTTACTGGCGTTTAAATGCCAGCAAGTTTTCCTCCAGGGTGTGATGTTTTTCCTTCTATTTTTCATTCTGTTTTTGCTTTTTCAATTGATTTTGTGACTTCCCATGATCATCAACCTATAGAAAACATAAAATAACAATGAAAATTAGATAAGTATAACATTGGGTTGCCTCCCAACAAGCGCTTCTTTAATGTCAGTAGCTTGACAGTGGGCTCTCATGGAGCCTCACAGATACTCAGAGTAATGTTGGAACCTCCCAACACCAAACTTAGAGTTTGAATGTGGGGGTTCAATACCAAACTTAGAAGTTGGTTGAGGCCTCCCAACACCAAACTTAGAGTTTGACTGTGGGGGCTCTTTTTGACTCTGTTTTGAGAGAAGCTCTTCATGCTTCCTCTCTATGGTTACAGAGGGATATCCTTGAGCCTTAAACACTAAGGATTCTTCATTCACTTGAATGATCAATTCTCCTCTGTCAACATCAATCACAGCCTTTGTGTGGCTAGGAAGGGTCTGCCAAGGATGATGGATTCATCCATGCACTTCCCAGTCTCTAGGACTATGAAATCAGCAGGGATGTAATGGTCTTCAACTTTTACCAGAACATCCTCTACAAGTCCATAAGCTTGTTTTCTTGAATTGTCTGCCATCTCTAGTGAGATTTTTGCAGCTTGTACCTCAAAGATCCCTAGCTTCTCCATTACAGAGAGAGGCATGAGGTTTATGCTTGACCCTAGGTCACACAGAGCCTTTTTGAAGGTCATGGTGCCTACTGTACAAGGTATTGAGAACTTCCCAGGGTCCTGTCTCTTTTGAGGTAATCTCTGCCTAGTAAAGTCATCCAGTTCTTTGGTGAGCAAAGGGGGTTCATCCTCCCAAGTCTAATTACCAAATAACTTGTCATTAAGCTTCATGATTGCTCCAAGGTACTTAGCAACTTGCTCTTCAGTGACATCTTTATCCTCTTCAGAGGAAGAATACTCATCAGAGCTCATGAATGGCGGAAGTAAATCCAATGGAATCTCTATGGTCTCAGTGTGAGCCTCAGATTCCCATGGTTCCTCATTAGGGAACTCATTGGAGGCCAGTGGACGTCCATTGAGGTCTTCCTCAGTGGCGCTCACTACCTCTTCCTCCTCTCCAAATTCGGCCATGTTTATGGCCTTACACTCTCTTTTTGGATTCTCTTCTGTATTGCTTGGAAGAGTACTAGGAGGGAGTTCAGTAACTTTCTTACTCAGCTGACCCACTTGTGCCTCCAAGTTTTTAATGGAGGACCTTGTTTCAGTCATGAAACTTTGAGTGATTTTGATTAGATTAGAGACCATGGTTGCTAAGTCAGAGTGGCTCTGCTTAGAATTCTCTGTCTGTTGCTGAGAAGATGATGGAAAAGGCTTGCCATTGCTAAACCTGTTTCTTCCACCATTATTATTGTTGAAACCTTGTTGAGGTCTCTATTGATCCTTCCATGAGAGATTTGGATGATTTCTCCATGAAGGATTATAGGTGTTTCCATAGGATTCTCTCATGTAATTCACCTCTTCCATTGAAGGGTTCTCAAGATCATAAGCTTCTTCTTCAGATGAAGCTTCCTTAGTACTGCCTGGTGCAGCTTGCATTCCAGACAGACTTTGAGAGATCATATTGACTTGCTGAGTCAATATTTTGTTCTGAGCCAATATAGCATTCAGAGTATCAATCTCAAGAACTCCTTTCTTCTGATTCATCCCATTGTTCACAGGATTCCTTTCAGAAGTGTACATGAATTGGTTATTTGCAACCATTTCAATGAGTTCTTGAGCTTCTGCAGGCGTCTTCTTCAGATGAAGAGATCCTCCAGCAGAGCTGTCCAATGACATCTTGGACAGTTCAGACAGACCATCATAGAAGATACCTATGATGCTCCATTCAGAAAGCATGTCAGAAGGACACTTTCTGATCAATTGTTTGCATCTTTCCCAAGCTTCATAGAGGGATTCACCTTCCTTCTATCTGAAGGTTTGGACTTCCACTCTAAACTTACTCAATTTTTGAGGTGGAAAGAACTTTGCCAAGAAGGCATTGACTAGCTTTTCCCAAGAGTTTAGGCTTTCTTTAGGTTGTGAGTCCAACCATATCCTAGCTCTGTCTCTTACAACAAAAGGGAATAGCATAAGTCTGTAGACCTCAGGGTCAACCCCATTGGTCTTGACAGTGTCACAGATTTGCAAGAATTCAGCTAAAAACTGATGAGGATCTTCCAATGGAAGTCCATGAAACTTGCAATTCTGTTGCATTAGAGAAACTAATTGAGGCTTAAGCTCAAAGTTGTTTGCTCCAATAGCAGGGATAGAGATACTTCTCCCATAGAAGTCGGGAGTAGGTGCAGTAAAGTCACCCAGCACCTTCCTTGCATTGTTGGCATTGTTGTTGTTTTCGGCTGCCATGTCTTCTTCTTGTTTGAAGATTTCTGTTAGGTCTTCTACAGAGAGTTGTGCTTTAACTTCTCTTAGTTTTCGCTTTAAGGTCCTTTCAGGTTCAGGGTCAGCCTCAACAAGAATGCTTTTGTCTTTGCTCCTGCTCATATGAAAGAGAAGCGAACAAGAAAATATGGAATCCTCTATGTCACAGTATAGAGATTCCTTGAGGTGTCAAAGGAAAAGAAAAATAGAAGGAAGAGGTAGAAGAATTCGAACTTAGAAAGATAGAGTTCGAATTGTACATGTTAGTCCATAAATAGAAGGATGTGAGAAGAGGGGAAGAAATAAATTACAAAGATTTTAAAAAACATTTTGAAAATTGATTGATGATTTTCGAAAATTAAGATTGAGAAAGAAGTAAAGTGATTTTTGAAAAAGATTTTGAAATTAGAAATCAAAAGATATGAATTGAAAACTATCTTGAAAACGATGTGATTAAAAAGATATGATTGAAAAGTTATGGTTTTAAAAAGATTTGATTGAAAAGATATGATTTGAAAAACAATTTAAAAATATTTGATTTTTAAAATCAATGACTTGGCTAACAAGAAAAGATATGATTCAAACATTAAACCTTTCTCACAGAAAAGGCAGCATACTTAAAATGTTAAATCAAATCATTAATTGTTAGCAAGTATTTTTGAAAATGGAAAGAAATCAATTTTGAAAAGATATGATTGAAAAGATATGATTTGAAAAAGATTTGATTTTGAAAATTTTTGAAAACTTGAAAAAAAATCTGCATTAAAAACAAAATCTTCCCTCTTGTGCCATCCTAGCGTTAAACGCCCAGAATGGTATCCATTCTGGCATTTAACGCCCAAAGCTCTACCCTTTTGGGCGTTAAACGCCCAGCCAGGCACCCTGGCTGGCGTTTAAACGCCAGTTTTCCTTCCTCACTTGGCGTTTTGAACGCCCAGCTTTTTCTGTGTAATTCCTCTGCTGAATGTTCTGAATCTTCAATTCTCTGTATTATTGACTTGAAAAGACACAAATTAAAAATTTTTTTGGATTTTTAATGATGAGGAAAAATCAAAATGCAACTAAAATCAAATGAACAATGCATGCAAGACACCAAACTTAGAAGTTTGTATACTACTGACACTAACAATTTGAGAATGCATATGAGAAACAACAAAACACACAAAACAAGAGAATTTAAAGATCAGAGCAAGTAAATCATCAAGAACAACTTGAAGATCAATGAAGACACATGATAAATGCAAGAAGAACAGAAACATGCAATCGACACCAAACTTAAAATGAGACACTAGACTTAAACAAGAAATATTTTTGGTTTTTATGATTTTGTAATTTTTTTGGTTTTTTCGAAAATTATGTGGAAAAAGAAAATAAAGAGGATCAAAACTTTTAATAAGAATTCCAGGAATCATGCAATGTTAGTCTAAAGCTTCAGTCTAAAGGAATTAGACATGGCTAGCCAAGCTTCAGCAGGGCATTGCATTCAAGAGCTAAATTGATGAAGATCAATCAGCTTTGGTGATGATAAGAACATCACCTTGAAACACTAGAATTCATTCTTGAGAATTCTGAAAAATACCTAATCTAAGCAACAAGATGAACCGTCAGTTGCCCAAACTCAAACAATCTCCGGCAACGGCGCCAAAAATTTGGTGTTGTTGCCAGATCAAAACTTGGCACTGTTATAGCAGGGAACATATGCGAAACTGTAGTTAGGACATTTAATTCCCCGGCAACGGCGCCAAAAACATGGTGCACGAAATTGTGATCATCAATGGCGCCATCAACATGGTACGCACAATTGCAATCTCAACTCTTTATCACAACTTCGCACAACTAACCAGCAAGTTGATGAGCGGATAATTTGTACGCTTTTTGGCATTGTTTTTAGTATGTTTTTAGTATGATCTAGTTAAGTTTTTAGTATATTTTTATTAGTTTTTAGTTAAAATTCACTTTTCTGGACTTTACTATGAGTTTGTGTGTTTTTCTGTGATTTCAGGTATTTTCTGGCTGAAATTGAGGGACCTGAGCAAAAATCTGATTCAGAGACTAAAAAGGACTGCAGATGCTGTTGGATTCTGACCTCCCTGCACTCGAAGCGGATTTTCTGGAGCTACAAAAACCCAATTGGCGCGCTCTCATCGGCGTTGGAAAGTAGACATCCTGGGCTTTCCAGAAATATATGATAGTCCATACTTTGCCCAAGATTTGATGGCCCAAACCGGCATACAAAGTCACCCTCAGAAATCCCAGCGTTAAACGCCGGAACTGGCACCAAAATGGGAGTTAAACGCCCAAACTGGCATAAAAGCTGGCGTTTAACTCCAAGAAGAGTCTCTACACGAAAATGCTTCAATGCTCAGCCCAAGCACACACCAAGTGGGCCCGGAAGTGGATTTTTATGTCATTTACTCATCTCTGTACACCCTAGGCTACTAGTTCTCTATAAGTAGGACCTTTTACTATTGTATTTTCATCTTTGGACATCTAGTTCTTAGATCATATCTGGGTAGCTATCTTCATTTTTATGCTATCTTAGATCATTGGGAGGCTGGCCATTCGGCCATGCCTAGACCCTGTACTTATGTATTTTCAACGGTGGAGTTTCTACACACCATAGATTAAGGTGTGGAGCTCTGCTGTACCTCGAGTATTAATGCAATTACTATTGTTCTTCTATTCAATTCCGCTTGTTCTTGTTCTAAGATACCACTTGTTCTTCAACTTGATGAATGTGATGATCCGTGACACTCATCATCATTCTCACCTATGAACGTGTGACTGACAACCACCTCCGTTCTACCTTCGATTGGGTGGATATCTCTTGGATTCCTGGTACACGATGCATGGTTGATCGCCTGACAACCGAGTGCTCGCCTGACAAACGAGCCAGCCATTCCGTGAGATTAGAGTCTTCGTGGTATAGGCTAGAACTGATGGCGGCATTCAAGAGAATCCGGAAGGTCTAACCTTGTCTGTGGTATTCTGAGTAGGATTCAATGATTGAATGACTGTAACATGCTTCAAACTCCTGAGGGCGGGGCATTAGTGACAGACGCAAAAGAATCACTGGATTCTATTCCGGCCTGATCGAGAACCGATAGATGGATAGCCGTGCCGTGACAGGGTGCGTTGAACATTTCCACTGAGAGGATGGGAGGTAGCCACTGACAACGGTGAAACCCTTGCTTAAGCTTGCCATGGAAAGGAGTAAGAAGGATTGGATGAAGACAGTAGGAAAGCAGAGAGACGGAAGGGAAGGCATCTTCATACGCTTATTTGAAGTTCCTACCAATGAATTACATAAGTATCTCTATCTTTATCTTTATGTTTTATGCGTTTATCACTATACCCATTTGAGTTTGCCTGACTAAGATTTACAAGGTGACCATAGCTTGCTTCATACCAACAATCTCTGTGGGATCGACCCTTACTCGCGTAAGGTTTATTACTTGGACGACCCAGTACACTTGCTGGTTAGTTGTGCGAAGTTGTGTTTATGCCATGGTAGTGAGCACCAAGTCTTTGGGGCCATTACTAGGGATTATTAGAGTTTTGAAAAGTATTGATCACAATTTCGCGCTACCAAGTTTTTGGCGCCGTTGCCGGGGATTGTTCGAGTATGGACAACTGACGGTTCATCTTGTTGCTTAGATTAGGTATTTTTTTCTTCAGAGTTCTTGAGAATGAATTCTAGAGTTTCAAGATGATCTGTTGAAATCTGGCTGGCTGTGAAGCCATGTCTAATTTCATTGGACCGAGGTTTCAACTTATCATCACAAAAGCTTGTTGATCTCTATCAACCTTGCTTTTGGAGCAGTGATCTGCTAAGGCTTGGCTGGCCATTGGCCATGTCTAGTGTTTTGGACCGAAGCTTTCTTTGAAAGCTTGGCTGGCTGTGAAGCCATGTCTAATTCCTGGACCGGAGTCTTAGATTAGCATTGCACTGATTCCTGGAATTCTCATTAAGAATTTTGATACTTTTTTCCACTTAATTTTCGAAAAACACAAAAAAATTTACAAAATCATAAAAAAAATATTCTATGTTTCTTGTTGAGACACTAGTCTCATGTTAAGTTTGGTGTTAATTGCATGCATTCATTCATGTGACTTAGTGATCTTCAAGATGTTCTTGATGATTTCTTACTCTAATCTTTAAATTCTCTTGACTTGAGTGTTTTGTGTGTCTCATATGCATTCTCATTAGTGTCAGTAGTATACAAACTGCTAAGTTTGGTGTCTTGCATACATTGTTATTTGATTCTTGTTGCATTTTGATTTTTCCTTATTATTAAAAATCCAAAAATATTTTTTATTTTTTGTGTCTTCTCAAGTCAATAACACAGAGAATTGAAGATTCAGAACATGCTGCAGAGGAATTGTAAAGAAAATGCTGGGCGTTCAAAACGCCCAGTGAAGAAGGACAGACTGGCGTTTAAACGCCAGCCAGGGTACCTGGTTGGGCGTTTAACGCCCAAAAAGGTATAGTTTTGGGCGTTAAACGCCAGAATGTGCACCATTCTGGGCGTTTAACGCCAGGATGGCACAAGAGGGAAGATTCTGTTTTTCAATGCAATTTTTTTTCAGGTTTTCAAAGTTTTTCAAAATCAAATCTTTTTCAAATCATATCTTTTCAATCAAATCTTTTTCAAAATCAATTTCTTTCCTTTTTCAAAGATACTTGCTATCAATTAATGATTTGATTCAACATTTCAAGCATGTTGCCTTTTCTGTTGAGAAAGGTTTAATGTTTGAATCATATCTTTTCTTGTTAGGCAAGTTATTAATTTTTAAAATCACATCTTTTTAAAATGTTTTTCAAATCATATCTTCTCAATCACATCTTTTTAAAACCAATCATATCTTCTTAACCACATCTTTTTCAAAATAATTTTCAATCATATCTTTTTAATTTCTAATTTCAAAATCTTTTTCAAAAATCACTTGATTTCTTTTCCACCCTTGATTTTCGAAAATCAATTAAGGTTTTTCAAAATATTTTCAAAATATTTTACTTAATTTTCGAAAATTGCTTCCCTTCTTCTCACATCCTTCTATTTATGGACTAACACTATTCCTTAATGCAAAATTCGAACTCCATCTTTCTTAATAAGTTCGAATTTTCTACTTCTGCCTTCCATTTTCTTTTCCTCTGACACCTCAAGGAATCTCTATACTGTGACATAGAGGATTCCATATTTTCTTGTCCTCTTCTCTTTCTTATGAGCAGGAGCAAGGACAAAAGCATTCTTGTTGAGGCTGATCCTGAACCCGAAAGGACCTTGAAGCGAAAGCTAAGAGAAGCCAAGGCACAACTCTCTGTAGAGGACCTAACTGAATTCTTCAAAGAAGAAGAACACATGGCAGCCGAAAACAACAACAATGCCAACAATGCAAGGAAGGTGCTGGGTGACTTCACTGCACCTACTCCCGATTTCTATGGGAGAAGCATCTCTATCCCTGCCATTAGAGCAAACAACTTTGAGCTTAAGCCTCAATTAGTTTCTCTAATGCAACAGAATTGCGAGTTCCATGGACTTCCACTGGAAGATCCTCATCAGTTTTTGGCTGAGTTCTTGCAAATCTGTGACACTGTCAAGACTAATGGGGTTGACCCTGAGGTCTACAGACTTATGCTATTCCCTTTTGCTGTAAGAGACAGAGCTAGGACATGGTTGGACTCACAACCTAAAGAAAGCCTGGACTCTTGGGAAAAGCTAGTCAATGCCTTCTTGGCAAAGTTCTTTCCACCTCAAAAATTGAGTAAGCTTAGAGTGGAAGTCCAAACCTTCAGACAGAAGGAAGGAGAATCCCTCTATGAAGCTTGGGAAAGATACAAACAATTAATCAGAAAGTGTCCTTCTGATATGCTTTCTGAATGGAGCATCATAGGTATTTTCTATGATGGTCTCTTTGAACTATCCAAGATGTCTTTGGATAGCTCTGTTGGAGGCTCTCTTCATCTGAAGAAGACGCCTACAGAAGCTCAAGAGCTGATTGAAATGGTTGCAAACAACCAATTCATGTACACTTCTGAAAGGAATCCTGTGAACAATGGGACTATTCAGAAGAAAGGAGTTCTTGAGATTGACACTCTGAATGCCATATTGGCTCAGAACAAAATATTGACTCAACAAGTCAATATGATTTCTCAAAGTCTGTCTGGAATGCAAAATGCACCAAGCAGTACTAAGGAAGCTTCATCTGAGGAAGAAGCTTATGATCCTGAGAACCCTTCAATGGAAGAGGTGAACTACATGGGAGAATCCTATGGAAACACCTATAATCCTTCATGGAGAAATCATCCAAATTTTTCATGGAAGGATCAACAGAAACCCCAACAAGGTTTCAACAATAATAATGGTGGAAGAAACAGGTTTAGCAATAGCAAGCCTTTTCCATCATCTTCTCAGCAACAGACAGAGAGTTCTAAGCAGAATAACTCTGACTTAGCAACCATGGTCTCTGATCTGATCAAAACCACTCAAAGTTTCATGACTGAAACAAGATCCTCCATTAGAAATTTGGAGGCACAAGTGGGTCAGCTGAGCAAGAAAATTACTGAACTTCCTCCTAGTACTCTCCCAAGCAATACAGAAGAAAATCCAAAAGGAGAGGGCAAGGCCATCAACATGGCCGAATTTTGGGAGGAAGAAGAAGCAGTGAACGCCACTGGGGAAGACCTCAATGGACGTCCACTGACCTCCAATGAGTTCCCCAATGAGGAACCATGGGAACCTGAGGTTCAAAATGGGACCATAGAGATTTCATTGGACTTACTTATGCCATTCATGAGCTCTGATGAGTATTCTTCCTCTGAAGAGGATGAGTATGTCACTGAAGATAGAGCAAGTTGCTAAATACCTTGGAGCAATCATGAAGCTAAATGACACGTTATTTGGAAATGAGACTTGGGAGGATGAACCCCCTTTGCTCACCAAAGAACTGGATGACTTGTCTAAGCAGAAACTGCCTCAAAAGAGACAGGATCCTGGGAAGTTTTCAATACCTTGTACCATAGGCACCATGACCCTCAAGAAGGCCTTGTGTGACTTAGGGTCAAGCGTAAACCTCATGCCTCTCTCTGTAATGGAGAAGTTAGGGATCTCTGAGGTGCAAGCTGCAAAAATCTCACTAGAGATGGCAGACAATTCAAGAAAACAAGCCCATGGACTTGTAGAGGATGTTCTGGTTAAAGTTGAAGATCATTACATCCCTACTGATTTCATAGTCCTAGAGACTGGGAAGTGCATGGATGAATCCATCATCCTTGGCAGACCCTTCCTAGCCACAGCAAGGGCTGTGATTGATGTTGATAGAGGAGAGTTGATCATTCAAGTGAGTGAAGAATCCTTGATGTTTAAGGCTCAAGGATATCCCTCTGTCATCATGGAGAGGAAGCATGAAGAGCTTCTCTCAAAACAGAGCCAAACAGAGCCCCCACAGTCAAACTCTAAGTTTGGTGTTGGGAGGCCACAACCAAACTCTAAGTTTGGTGTTGAACCCCCACATTCAAACTCTAAGTTTGGTGTTGGGAGGTCCCAACATAGCTCTGAGCATTTCTGAGGCTCCATGAGAGTCCTCTGTCAAGCTAATGACATTAAAGAAGCACTTGTTGGGAGGCAACCCAATGTTTTATAATTAACTATTTTCTTTTGTTATTTTATATTTTTTGTAGGTTGATGATCATAAGAAGTCACAAAATCAATGAAAAAAGCAAAAACAGAATGAAAAACAGAAGGAAAAACAGCACACCCTGGAGGAAGAACCCACTGGCGTTTAAACGCTAGTGAGGCTAGCTGTTGGGCGTTTAACGCCCAGTCTGGCACCATTCTAGGCGTTTAACGCCAGAAAGGGGCACCAGACTGGCGTTAAACGCCAGAAAAGGGCAAGGAGCTGGCGTTAAACGCCAGAAATGGGCACCAGCCCGGCGTTTAACGCCAGAATTGGCACAAAACGAGATTTTGCTTGCCATTTGGTGCAGGGATGACTTTTCCTTGACACCTCAGGATCTGTGGACCCCACAGGATCCCCACCTACCCCACCACTCTCTCTCTTCTTCTTCACCCATTCACCAATCACCTCAACACCTCTTCCGCAAAAATCCTTCACCTATCAAATCCCATCTTTCTCTTCACCACTCACATCCATCCTTCATAAAACCCCACCTACCCCACCATTCAAATTCAAACCACTTTCCTACCCAAACCCACCCATACATGACCGAACCCTCCCTTCCCCCTCTCCTATATATACCCTCCTTCACTCCTTCATTTTCACACAACATACACACCACTTCTCCCCTTCTTGGCCGAAAACAAAAGCCATTCCCTTTCCCCTCATTTCTTCTTCTTCTACTCTCTTCTTTCTTCTTTTGCTCGAGGACGAGCAAACATTTTAAGTTTGGTGTGGTAAAAGCATTGCTTTTTGTTTTTCCATAACCATTTATGGCATCCAAGGCCGGAGAAACCTCTAGAAAGAGGAAAGGGAAGGCAAAAGCTTCCACCTCCGAGTCATGGGAGATGGAAAGATTCATCTCAAGGGTGCATCAAGACCACTTCTATGAAGTTGTGGCCTTGAAGAAGGTGATCCCCGAGGTCCCTTTTTCACTCAAAAAGAGTGAATATCCGGAGATCCGACATGAGATCCGAAGAAGAGGTTGGGAAGTTCTTACCAACCACATTCAACAAGTCGGAATCTTAATGGTTCAAAAAGTTCTATGCCAATGCATGGATCACCAAGAACCATGATCAAAGTGTGAACCCAGATCCAAAGAACTATCTTACTATGGTTCGGGGGAAATACTTGGATTTTAGTCCGGAAAGTGTAAGGTTGGCATTCAATTTGCCCATGATGCAAGGAGATGAACACCCTTACACTAGAAGGGTCAACTTTGATCAAAGGTTGGACCAAGTCCTCACAGTCATATGTGAAGAGGGCGCCCAATGGAAGAGAGATTCAAGAGGGAAGCCGGTTCAATTAAGAAGGCATGACCTCAAACCCGTGGCTAGAGGATGGTTGGAGTTTATCCAACGCTCAATCATCCCCACTAGCAACCGGTCCGAAGTTACCATAGACCGGGCTATCATGATTCATAGCATCATGATTGGAGAAGAAATAGAAGTTCATGAGGTTATAGCTCAAGAGCTTTATAAGGTGGCGGACAAGTCCTCTACCTTGGCAAGGTTAGCCTTTCCTCATCTCATTTGTCACCTCTGTTATTCAGTTGGAGTTGACATAGAGGGAGACATCCCTATTGATGAGGACAAGCCCATCACTAAGAAGAGGATGGAGCACACAAGAGACCCCACTCATCATGAGATCCCTGAGACTCCTCAAGGGATGCACCTTCCTCCACAAAACTATTGGGAGCAACTAAACACCTCCCTAGGAGAATTGAGTTCCAACATGGGACAACTAAGGGTGGAGCATCAAGAACACTCCATCATCCTCCATGAAATTAGAGAAGATCAAAGAATCATGAGAGAGGAGCAACAAAGACAAGGAAGAGACATTGAGGAGAGCAAGCACTCCATAGGATCTTCAAGAGGAAGAAAGAGCCGCCATCACTAAGGTGGACCCGTTCTTTAACTTCCTTGTTCTTTATTTTCCTGTTTTTCGAAAATTTAGTGCTTATGATTATCTATGTTTGTGTCTTGTGATCATTAGTGTCTTAGTATCTATGCCTTAAAGTTATGAATGTCCTATGAATCCATCACCTTTCTTAAATGAAAAATGTTCTTAATTGAAAAAGAGAAGAATTGCATGAATTTTGAATTTTATAACAAGTTTAATTATTTTGATGTGGTGGCATTACTTTTGTCTTCTGAATGTATGCTTAAACAGTGCATATGTCTTTTGAATTTGTGGTTCATGAATGTTGGCACTTGAAAGAATGATGAAAAAGGAGACATGTTACTGAGGATCTGAAAAATCATAAAAATGATTCTTGAAGCAAGAAAAAGCAATGAAAAAAAAAAGAAAAATTTCGAAAAAAAAGAGAGAAAAAGAAAACGAAAAAAAAAAAAGAAAAAGAAAGAAATAAAGTTATGATCCAAGGCAAAAAGAGTGTGCTTAAGAACCCTGGACACCTCTAATTGGGGACTCTAGCAAAGCTGAGTCACAATCTGAAAAGGTTCACCCAATTATGTGTCTGTGGCATGTATGTATCTGGTGGTAATACTGGAAGACAGAGTGCTTTGGGCCACGGCCAAGACTCAATAAAGTAGCTATGTTTAAGAATCATCATACTCAACTAGGAGAATCAATAACACTATCTGGATTCTAAGTTCCTAAAGAAGCCAACCATTCTGAATTTCAAAGGATAGAGTGAGATGCCAAAACTATTCAGAGGCAAAAAGCTAAAAGCCCCGCTCATCTAATTGATACTGATCTTCATAGATGTTTTTGGAATTCGTTGCATATTCTCTTCTTTTTATCTTATTTGATTTTCAGTTGCTTGAGGACAAGCAACAATTTAAGTTTGGTGTTGTGATGAGCGGATAATTTGTACGCTTTTTGGCATTGTTTTTAGTATGATCTAGTTAAGTTTTTAGTATATTTTTATTAGTTTTTAGTTAAAATTCACTTTTCTGGACTTTACTATGAGTTTGTGTGTTTTTCTGTGATTTCAGGTATTTTCTGGCTGAAATTGAGGGACCTGAGCAAAAATCTGATTCAGAGACTAAAAAGGACTGCAGATGCTGTTGGATTCTGATCTCCCTGCACTCGAAGTGGATTTTCTGGAGCTATAGAAGCCCAATTGGCGCGCTCTCAACGGCGTTGGAAAGTAGATATCCTGGGCTTTCCAACAATATATGATAGTCCATACTTTGCCCAAGATTTGATGGCCCAAACCGGAGTACAAAGTCACCCTTAGAAATCCCAGCGTTAAACGCCGGAACTGGCACCAAAATGGGAGTTAAACGCCCAAACTGGCATAAAAGCTGGCGTTTAACTCCAAGAAGAGTCTCTACACGAAAATGCTTCAATGCTTAGCCCAAGCACACACCAAGTGGGCCCGAAAGTAGATTTTTATGTCATTTACTCATCTCTGTACACCCTAGGCTACTAGTTCTCTATAAGTAGGACCTTTTACTATTGTATTTTCATCTTTGGACATCTAGTTCTTAGATCATATCTGGGTAGCTATCTTCATTTTTATGCTATCTTAGATCATTGGGAGGCTGGCCATTCGGCCATGCCTAGACCTTGTACTTATGTATTTTCAACGGTGGAGTTTCTACACACCATAGATTAAGGTGTGGAGCTCTGCTGTACCTCGAGTATTAATGCAATTACTATTGTTCTTCTATTCAATTCCGCTTGTTCTTGTTCTAAGATACCACTTGTTCTTCAACTTGATGAATGTGATGATCCGTGACACTCATCATCATTCTCACCTATGAACGTGTGACTGACAACTACCTCCGTTCTACCTTCGATTGGGTGGATATCTCTTGGATTCCTGGTACACGATGCATGGTTGATCGCCTGACAACCGAGTGCTCGCCTGACAAACGAGCCAGCCATTCCGTGAGATCAGAGTCTTCGTGGTATAGGCTAGAACTGATGGCGGCATTCAAGAGAATCCGGAAGGTCTAACCTTGTCTGTGGTATTCTGAGTAGGATTCAATGATTGAATGACTGTGATGTGCTTCAAACTCCTGAGGGCGGGGCGTTAGTGACAGACGCAAAAGAATCACTGGATTCTATTCCGGCCTGATCGAGAACCGACAGATGGATAGCCGTGCCGTGACAGGGTGCGTTGAACATTTCCACTGAGAGGATGGGAGGTAGCCACTGACAACGGTGAAACCCTTGCTTAAGCTTGCCATGGAAAGGAGTAAGAAGGATTGGATAAAGACAGTAGGAAAGCAGAGAGACGGAAGGGAAGGCATCTTCATACGCTTATCTGAAGTTCCTACCAATGAATTACATAAGTATCTCTATCTTTATCTTTATGTTTTATGCGTTTATCACTATACCCATTTGAGTTTGCCTGACTAAGATTTACAAGGTGACCGTAGCTTGCTTCATACCAACAATCTCTGTGGGATCGACCCTTACTCGCGTAAGGTTTATTACTTGGACGACCCAGTACACTTGCTGGTTAGTTGTGCGAAGTTGTGTTTATGCCATGGTAGTGAGCACCAAGTCTTTGGGGCCATTACTAGGGATTATTAGAGTTTTGAAAAGTATTGATCACAATTTCGCGCTACCACAAGTGCACTGGGTCGTCCAAGTAATAAACCTTACGCGAGTAAGGGTCGATCCCACGGAGATTGTTGGTATGAAGCAAGCTATGGTCATCTTGTAAATCTTAGTCAGGCAGACTCAAATGGTTATGGATGATTTATGAATAAAGCATAAAATAAAGATAGAGATACTTATGTAATTCATTGGTGAGAATTTCAGATAAGCGTATGGAGATGCTTTGTCCCTTCCGTCTCTCTGCTTTCTACTGTCTTCATCCAATCCTTCTTACTCCTTTCCATGGCAAGCTGTATGTAGGGTTTCACCCTTGTCAGTGGCTACCTCCCATCCTCTCAGTGAAAATGTTCAACGCGCTCTGTCACAGCACCACTATTTAGCTGTCGGTTTTCGACCATGTCGGAATAGAATCCAGTGATTCTTTTGCGTCTGTCACTAACGCCCCACAATCGCGAGTTTGAAGCTCGTCACAGTCATTCAATCCTTGAATCCTACTCAGAATACCACAGACAAGGTTTAGACCTTCCGGATTCTCTTGAATGCCGCCATCAATTCTAGCTTATACCATGAAGATTCCGATTAAGGGATCCAAGAGATATCCACTCAATCTAAGATAGAACGGAGGTGGTTGTCAGGCACACGTTCATAGGTGAGAATGATGATGAGTGTCACGGATCATCACATTCATCAAGTTGAGGAACAAGTGATATCTTAGAACAAGAATAAGCCGAATTGAATAGAAGAATAATAGTAATTGCATTAATACTCGAGGTACAGCAAAGCTCCACACCTTAATCTATGGTGTGTAGAAACTCCACCGTTGAAAATACATAAGAACAAGGTCTAGGCATGGCCGAGAGGCCAGCCCCCAAAATGTGATCAAAAGATCCAAAGATCTAAAGATGAAAATACAATAGTAAAAGGTCCTACTTATAGAGAACTAGTAGCCTAGGGTTTACAGAAATGAGTAAATGACATAAAAATCCACTTCCGGGCCCACTTGGTGTGTGCTTGGGCTGAGCATTGAAGCATTTTCGTGTAGAGACTCTTCTTCGAGTTAAACGCCAGCTTTTATGCCAGTTTGGGCGTTTAACTCCCATTCTTGTGCCAGTTTCGGCGTTTAACGCTGGGCAGTTTTGAGCTGATTTGTAACGCCAGTTTGGGCCATCAAATCTCGGGCAAAGTATGGACTATTATACATTGCTGGAAAGCCCAGGATGTCTACTTTCCAACGCAGTTGAGAGCGCGCCAATTGGGTTTCTGTAGCTCCAGAAATCCACTTCGAGTGCAGGGAGGTCAGAATCCAACAGCATCTGCAGTCCTTTTCAGCCTCTGAATCAGATTTTTGCTCAAGTCCCTCAATTTCATCCAGAAAATACCTAAAATCACAGAAAAACACACAAACTCATAGTAAAGTCCAGAAAAGTGAATTTTAACTAAAAACTAATAAAAACAGAGTAAAAACTAACTAAAACATACTAAAAACAATGCCAAAAAGCGTACAAATTATCCGCTCATCAGGGGTACACCGACAGTTTATGTGATATGAGCTCGGGATCTATACCTGGCATGTCAGAGGCTTTCCAGGCGAAGAGGTCGGAATTCTCTTGTAGGAGCCTTATAAGCTTCTGCTTCAATCCTTCGTTCAGGTTAGCCCCTATGTTGGTATTTTTTCCTTCCTCTTTCCCGACCTGCACATCTTCAGTCTTTCCCCCAGGTTGTGGTCGCAATTCTTCCTTAGCTCAGACTCCTCCTAGCTCGATGGTGTGCACCTCCTTGCCCTTTCCTCTTAGGTTTAGGCTTTCATTGTAGCATTTTCTTTCCAACTTCTGGTCTCCCCTAATGGTTGCTATTCCCTCTGGTGTTGGGAATTTCATGCAAAGGTGGGGGTGGACACCACTACTCCGAGCCGATTTAGGGTAGTTCTGTCTATTAGGACATTGTAGGCTGAACCCACATCGACGACTATGAAGTCGATACTCGGAGTTTTGATTTTTCCCCTTTTCCAAAAGTTGTATGTGGGGGTATGAATCCTAGTGGTTTTATTGGTGTATCCCCCAACCCATATAGGTTGTCAGGGTAAGCTCTCAACTCCTTTTCATCCAATCCCAACTTATCGAACGCCGGTTTGAATAGGATGTCAGCTGAGCTTTTCTGATCCACCAGGGTTCTGTGAAGATGGGCATTGGCAAGGATTATTGTTACCACAACTGGATCATCATGTCCATGAATGATGCCTTACCCATATTCTTTAGTAAAAGAAATGGTTGGGAAGCTCCCGACCTCGTAGAATTCTTTCAAATGCCTCTTGTGAGATGACTTTGTGAGGCTGCCTCCACCAAATCCTCCCGAGATCATGTGTATATGTCTTTCCGGGGTCTGTGGCGGTGGGTCTCTTCGGTCCTTGTCGTCTCGCTTTCTTTTGCCAGCTTTTCTATCACATTTTTAAGGTCGTAACAATCATTTTTTGAGTGACCATATAGCTTATGGTACTCACAGTAGTTGTCACGACTCCCCCCTTTTTATTTTTGATGGGCCTAGGGGGAGGTAGTCTTTCAGTATGACAAATTTTCCTGTAGACATCAACTAGGGAAACTCGTAGAGGAGTATAAGAGTGGTATCTCCTAGGCCTCTCAGGGTCGGCCTCCTCTTTTTTCTTGGGTTCTCTCTTTTTCTCTTTTGATGAGTGAGAGTGCCCAGGTCGCCAATTTGGTTCTCGAAGTCGGGCATTTTCCTCCATGTTGATGTACTTCTCAGCTCTCTCCTGTACATCACTCAGGGAGGTCGGGTGCCTTTTCGAGATGGACTGGGAGAAAGGACCTTCTCGAAGTCCATTTACTAGGCCCATAATCACTGCCTCCGTGGGTAGGTCTTGGATCTCCAAGCACGCTTTGTTGAACCTTTTCATGTAGTCCCTTAAAGGTTCTCCGACCTCCTGCTTTACTCCCAGGAGACTCGGTGCGTGCTTTACTTTATCCTTTTGGATCGAGAATCGCATGAGGAACTTCTGCGAGAGGTCGTCGAAACTAGTGACCGACCTCGGAGGGAGACTATCGAACCACTTCATCTCTGCTTTGGTGAGAGTTGTCAGAAAAGCTTTGTAGCGAGTAGCATCAAAAGAGTCAGCCAAGTACATCCGACTTTTGAAATTGCTTAAATGATGCTTTGGATCAGTGGTTCCGTCGTAGAGGTCCATATCAGGGCTTTTGAAGTTCCTTGGAACTTTTACCCTCATGATGTCCTCGCTAAACGGATCCTCTCCTCTTAAGGGAGAATCTTCTCGATCGCTACAAGAATTTTGACTTTTAAGAGCAGACTCCAGCCTTAAGAACTTTTCCTCTAGCTCTTTTTGTCGCTCAATCTTGTTCCTCAAGTTTCTCTCTGCCTCTTGCTGTCGCTCCAGCTCTTGTTCCAACTGTTCCAGGCGCCCTTGGTGGCCGTGGAACAATCCCATGAAATCAGCTGCATGGGGTTATCGCTCCTTTCCTGATTTGCGCCCTTCAGAGTTGTTTACCTTCAGGTCCTTGACTCCTGAAGTGCCTTCTTTATGATGGTTGGTCACTCCTTGATGAGTGTCCATATTTTCGTCGTGGTTTCCAACATCCTGATTCTCTTGTTCAGAATCAGATGCTGTGTTTCCGTCTTCGTGTAAATTGTCCTCCATCACTGGTCGATCTCTCGGGTCCCCGGCAATGGCGCCAATGTTACTTTGGGTAACCGGAGATTAATGGGCTGGACTTGTAGGTTGGCCAAATCGTTTGAAGGAGGAGGTCTCCGACCAAGTTCGCGTCAGAGAGCCGCCGTCCGACTTGTGTGTATGGAAGGAATAGGGGTGGTACTTGCAAAGACATTCCGATGCCTAAGTTAGCTAGGGGGCTAAGTAGGTTTAGAGAATATTGGGACTTAGAGATACTTGAGGGGTGTCAGTGTATTTATAGTGGTGAACCAATAACCACCGTTGGAGTAGTTTCACCTTTTAAGGAGGATAACCGTCCCTTTATCTTAGGGAAGTTGAGATATGACTTCCGGAAGTGGGTTGAGAGATTTTAGGGGCAGTTACTTATTTGAATAAGGGTTATCTGCCAGCTAATCTTGACTCCCGACTTCCTTGGGGTGAAGTCTGTGTCGAATCCGACCTCTTCTGTGGAGGTCGATTACGTGGGGAGGCCAATCTAGGGATTGGGCTTTTTTTTATCTTATTTGGACCTGGGCCATGGTGTTGGACCAGGGTATGAACAGTAACCAAATTGATTCTCCACACCTCCTTGGAGAACTCCTATGTTTATGGTTAGATCTACTTTGATCGTTGTGAATATATGTTGACCCCTCTTGACTACCATCAGGTAGCATATTTAGGTCAATTATGTCCTTCTAATATTTCTTTTAATTGCCCCACTTAAAGTAAAAGGGGTATCATCATCCATAGAAGTCCCTCCACACAAGTCAACTAGAAAAACAAATAATTATAGCAGATGAAACATTTGTCCAACGGTTGTACTAGAGCCTTATAAGACGTTTGTCTTCGTCATCGCGTAACCGATACTTAATTACAAAAAGCATAAAACCTTGTCAAATTATAAAATAACAAATTAATAATAACAATTGTAATCTATGAATAGTACGAATATACCTTTTGTAAAACAAAGTGTTATCTACTTCCATCAAATATTTATAATAGATTTTTTTCACTCTCTTCGTGTGTTGTTGACCAATGACGTGCACTATCAAATTCTTCAACTTTGTTAAACTTTTTACTTTAAGTCGGTTGAGCAGAACTAACTACACTAGATCCATCTTGATCATATACTATTTCACTATTATAGTGAATAGACAATAATAAAATTTCAAACATTGCACATAATAGAGAGAAATTGAAAAATAAAAGAAGAATGAAATACTAGTAGTGATTTTTGTGACCAACCAGTTTCAGTAAGATTTTATTAACGAGGCGACTCAAAGTTCGCCGAGAAGTATAGCGAACGTTGTGAAAAATGCCAAGGTTTGCTGAGGGAACAACGAACTTGCGTCAAGTAAAACATTTTTTATTTTATTTAAAAAAATCCCAAATACACTTTAAAAACAAATTATCCACTCTTATATTACGATAAACAAATTAAAAATAAAATAACAAATTAATTGTTACTATAACAAAAAAAAAACATCTGATAATTAGTTAAAAATATAACATTTTGATAATAAATTTCGGAAAAAATGACACATTAATAAAAAATATCTATCAAACTACATGTTAGAGTCACAATAATTGAATAAGACTTTTAACAAAAACTCCAGTAGAAAATGAAATGTATGATATACTAATATATATTCATTTTTTCATTTCCAGCCACAAAACATGAAATTTGAATATTAACTTTAAACTTTAATGCCACCAATGTTACATATTAATTAATCACGACAAATAATTACGATTAGACTAAACGCTCTAAGATCAGAAAAAATAATCCAAATTCCAAAATACAATTTGAATACAGAACTGATGCGCAATCTTCACACTAAATTGTTTCAGCTAGATGAGGTGCCATAAAAATGAGTTAGTATAACTTATTGCTGACAACATTAAACATACAAAAGCCACATTTCATAGTAAGTAGTACATGAAGCAATGTCTTTTTCTTTCCTTTTTTTTTTATCGAAACAATTAACTACAATGTATGGCTCAGTTTGGAAGCCTATTCTGATGCTTCCACCTGTTTTGAGTTTTCAGTGTGTCTGAGTTTCTCCAAGGCAGAAATTCGGCTGTCTAGTGATTCATGGAGGTTTTTCATCTGCAACAGCACAGAAATCTCAGCCATCAATTAGAATGTGCATTGAAATTCCAAATCCAATTTTCTTAGAAAGCTCACTTATGTTATAAACTTCAATGCAAGAACATAAAGGGAGAGAGATGATGATTGCTAATATGCATTTCAGGATTTACAGTTGAAGCAAGCCGAATTTATAGGAGAAACAGAAAACACTGACTCTTGCATATCAAAGAGCATGTTTAAAGATTTGCTATCACAAATTCCAGAGCTAACTATGAAACTGTGTCATGCAATTGAACAACGCCCCCATGTTTAATAAATTTTAGAAGATAAATGAGGGTATCCTGAATTTCAACGATTGGGTTCATTGGACACTGGACACGGGCTTATCAATTGATACCCACCTAAGGAGCACGAAAAGCAGGATGAGAATCATGTGAAACTTTAAGGAGTTATGACCATTCTTTGCCACACAAGATAGAAAGAACAAATAAAATAAAACAGAATTTGGTAATCTAAATCAGCAACTGGTAGCGAACCAGGAATGCCACATTCATAAGAGAATAAAGGATAAATACAGTAAAACTAGGATTGACGACAACAATGTGGATCAATTTGATGTGTTCTACTCTAATTAACTTGGAGGAATAATTCAGATAAAGAAATCTAAAATACCTTGTAGCAAACAAGTTAACCCGTCACATAACACATTCATTAAGAGACAACAATAAGTAATGATGATACTTTGCATCTCCCACTGCATCCGTCATTAAGAAAACTTACATGCCTCCAAAAGCTTATGTATGAAACATCAAGTTAACTCATGATCCAAGCTAGTTTAGGCCTCAAAATCGAATTTATGATTTTACAAGTAAACCCTAAACTCTACGAGTTTAAGATCCGCCCTACGGAGTATAGTTGAACTCTCGAGTTTGTTACCTTGGTATTTGCCACTCACACCCAAATCACATAACGGAGAATAAATAGATTAATTATTTTAGATTTCATTCTTCATCATCTAAGGTCAATAAGAAAACTTGGTCCATTCAATTTCCCCAGAAGTTATGTCCGAATATCAAAGCATATAACACCATTATTATAATAAAGGCTATGCATTTTATCATCGAAAATTCGAACAAATGAAAGGCCACCCCACGCACCTGGAAATTTCTAACTCTCCGGTTCACTATAACAGATTGCACAATAGATTTACATGTATGTATTCACTATTCAGAGAACCAAACTATGAACACAATAAGAACCAAACAATTGCAACAAGAGTCTCTACAAAAGTGAAATCTCCAATCACAGTATTCCTTTGAAGCCCAAATATATCGAAAAAGCTTAAATTGGATGTAGGTACCTGGTTCGCAAAGGATTCGTGTGCAATTTTGTAATCCCTGTGGAGGATATAGAAACCTGCAAACGACGCAATTGCAGCGCCGCTGAAGAACGAAGCCATTCTCACTCGAAGCACATACCCCATTTTCCCCCTTTCCCTTTCGCTCTTTCTCTCTTAGTTTTCAGACTTTTCAGTCACTCAATTGCACAGTCGCACGCATAACGCAATAAATATTAATTAATTTGTTAATAATAAAAAGATAGTATCACTGTATCACTCTTTTTTTTTTTGGTCTTGCTCAGTGTATCACTCTTATTTCTATTTTCATTTTAAATGGGCTTGATTCAAATTATGGGCCCAAAAGCTCAATAATAACAAGCCCATTAATGGGCAGTATCATAATGGTAATGGACTTTGGGCTGTACTGTTTTAGAATTGGGAATCAGGTTGGCCGAATGAGGTGCGCGACAGCGTTTTGAAGACGTTGCACATTGCAGCATAACGTAGGCTGTGTTCGTAGAAACGCGCTATTCCCCTTCACATTCGCAGAAAACACTGCAACATTTGAGCTTCTTCCGTATACTGATTTGATTTCTGTGGGGTAGCAACTAGGGTTAGGGTTTCGGTGTTTTTCTGAAGACTAACATCGAAAATGTTCAACGGTGATCCTTCACCTCCACTCTCAACAGAGATGATCCAAAAGGTGGCAACTTTTTTCCCATCAATCATTTCTCTGCTTCATTACCCGTTTCACATCAAGATGTTTAACGTTCTGGATTTGTTTCCGCGCATTATTCTTATCTCGGATTGGGGTTTTATAAAAATGTCATCTTTTTATTGTTTTGAACTTTTCTTGTTTGATTTATGCTCATTGAATAGCCTCAGAATTCAGATGTTTATGGTGCTGACGTCATTCTCTTTCCTTGTACCCTAAGTTATTTATTTTGCTTCCTGCTATCGTCAAATTTTCCTTCTTTATTGAATCAAATGTACTTGATAACATCATAACACTATTTATGTAAGTTGCTTTGTATGAGATTACTTTGTTGAGTACATTCATTATGGGGGTGGTGTTGTGTGGTGTTTTTTGTGCTTATTCCTTTCTCTAACCCATGAGGCATCAGCATCTTCTTAGGATTATGGGGTGAAAGAATTTTCGGTCAAATGTCATGCCAGTGTATAATGCATTTGAAAGTTTTCATATTTAATTGAAACAGTGCTCATTAGAGTCTATGTTAGCTTATCTTATATTCTTATATATAACTACCATTTCTCTCTCTTTTTCCCTTTTTTTTGTTCTTGTACTTGGGACAGTACTTGGAGGAGAATAAGGAGCTGATAATGGCAACAATGGATGGTCAAAATCAGGGGAAGTTTGCTGAAGCTTCCCAGTTAGTAGCCCTTGTTTCTTCCTTTCTTTTGTACTGATTTTTTTTTTTCTTGGTGGTGCCCAGTGGTTTCAGTTGCATTTTTCTTTTAAATTTTTCTCATGGAAATCTAAAACATTATCTATTGTTTTTTGGTACATAGCACTTTCTATATACTTCTTCATTCTCTTGAATACCTACTCTCTGGCAACTTTGAAACCTTCAATTTCTCCATGTGGGGTTGTGACTTGTGAATCACTTTGTAAGGCCATTAGCATATGCATTATTGCAAGCTGTGTTTCAGTTGATAAATTTCAATCTTTACTTACCTGAGAGAAACGACTACCAAAGTATATCTTAGATTACAGAACATATAATCCGATGTAGTGGAACTCAGAAGATTTAGACAAGGATTAATGTGGGAAGAATTTTGAGTAATACCTGGGGTGTTTTGAGTAAAAGAAGAGGCTACAATTCTATTTATGAGATGGCGTGTCTGTTATCAGATGTAGCTTTAAACAATGAGCTCTCAACATTGTCTTGCAACTCATATCTATTTATTTATTTTATTGTAACACCTTACATGCTGCTTCTTTGCATATGATAAAAATTGTAGTCATTGGAATATGGTTGTATTGCAACTTGCAAAAGTAACTTGTCTCAATTTTGCCTTCTCAACTGGCTTACATTGATACAGATGTCTAGCGAAGCTTCAGCACAACTTGACATATCTAGCCAAACTTGCAGATGCTGCACCTCAGCCTCAGCCTCTGCCACAATCGCAGTCACAATTACAGCCGCAACCCCAGATGCACCCTCAGGTTGTCAAGCTTTGAATTGCTAAACTTAGCTCGCTATTTTGCTGATTATGTATAGCTCTCATCCATCACTGTTTACTGTGGAACAGGAGCAAGGGCAAGGGCAAGGCATGCAGCATCCTCATGTAGCAACGTCTCAGCAGCAAGATCTTTCTACCTTAAACTTGCGTTTTGATATGAATGACAATCATCTTCAGCAGCAGCAACATCATATGGCAATGTCTCAACAACAACAGCAGCACGACCTTTCAACATCAAAATTGGCTTTTCAGATGAGCGAGCAGCAGCAGCACAAGATCCCAGCATTCTTCCAGCAACAGCAACAGCAACAACTCATGTTTGGAGGAAGCAGCAACAGTGGGTATTATCAGGCCCAAACCAGACTGAATAACCTCTCAGATATGCCGGAAACCAACCATATTGCCTCATCAGATCTTAGTCCTGTTTGGTCACTAGCCAAGTCACCATCTGGATCCACTGCTGGAAATACTAGATCATAAAAATGTATCATATTTTACTCTTGAACACCAACCTAGAATAGTTTTTTTGTTCCTTTTGAGTAATTATCCAGATTAATCCCTAAGAATTTTAAAATCGGACATTTTAGTCCACAAGAAAAATTAATACACAGATCAATCCCAAGGTTTTACTCTGGCAGACAAATCAATCTTCAGTTCATTTTTCGGCAGAGTAATTATCCATATTAATCCCTAAAGATTTAAAAAACGGATATTTTAGTTCCCAAGAAAAGCTAATGTACAAATCAATCTCAAACGTTTTTCTCTATTAGACATAATAATCTTTTGTCCAAAAATAAAATAAAATTATTAATTTTCTCTATTGATTTGTGTATTAATTTTTGTTGGGAACTAAAATATCCGATTCTAAAATTTTGGAGACTGATTTAGATAATTACTTCTTTTTTTTTGGGTGGGGTACATCTAACTATGAGTAGATGTGAAAAACGTGGAAGCAATGTGGAATACAATATGCTTTTTTGTAAGTGTTTTTCTTTATTGAGTATTGCATATTAAACACTAATATCCAGAGTCCAAAAAACGAAGAAACACTAATATCCATAATTTTATTTTAAGAGTATATACCTATTTTGGTACTCAAAGAATTTTAAATCAGACATTTTAGTTCCTAACTAAAATTAAAGACTCGATTGGTCCTTAACAATTAATTCCATCAGCCACTTAGGTCCTTGACTCCTTCAACTCTAATGGAAGACAAAATGGTCACTGAAAACTCTAATATGGGACAAAATGGTCTCTGACAACTCTAACAAGGGACAAAATGATTCCTGACCCCTTTATTCGAAAACGACACTGTTCTTCTCCAATTTTTATCATATCTCGCATAGCCCTAACATTCATACTCTCCTTTTTCACATTCACAATCTTCTTTTCAATCTTTTCCTCCATCCTCTTTAACTCCAAGATTAAGCCATGGTGTAATTGTTACACGTATCGCACCTACCTCAACATGTCATGGATCACACACTTCCTAAATTTTTGTGACTGCGCTTCACCCACTAAAAGCATCCACTTCCACATCTTTCACAACATCACCTCCAACCCCGACAACGTCCACGACATCCTCAAGACCAAGTTCCACAACTATTCCAAGGGCACGCCTTTCTCCACTCTCTGGCAAGCAATATAGATTGTTGAACATTAGAACATCATGAGAAGATTCTCCTTCGACATCATATGCAAATTCTCATTTGAAATAGACACCGAGTGCTTCATTCCTTCTTTCTCAGAGTCCAAGTTGGCAGACACCGCTCATATGGAAACTAAAGCGATTACTAAACATTGTTTCAGAGAAAAAGTTGAAGGAAGCGATCGGAGTGGTGGACAATATGGTCATGGAGATGTTAGGACAGAGGAAGAGGGAGATGGCAACGACGACGACGAGTCTTAACTAATCAGACTTGCTGTCTGGATTCATGGGATCCATCGAAGACAACAACTGAGAGACACAGACATTAGTTTTCTGAGTATGAATTGGTTGAGAACAAGTTGATGATTTTTTTCTTGTGAACATTAAATTTATAGAGTGTGCATTGTGTAGTTTGAAGTTACAATGTTAAACTGTTAGTGTTATGCGAAATATGATGGAAATTGGGAGAGAACAGTGCTGTTTTCGAACAAAGGAGATTAGAGACATTTTGTCCTCTATTAGAGTTGTTAGGGACTATTTTGTCCTCTGTTAGAAATAACGAAATAAAGAACCTAAGTGACTGACGGAATTAATTGTTAGAGACCAATCGAATAATTAATTTTAGTTAGAGACTAAAGTGTCCAGTCTAAATTTTTTTGAGGACCAAAATGAATATATACTATTATTTTAAAATTCAATTTCACGGATTTATACCGAGTGAAGTGTTACCTCGATACCAATTCAACTGGCATAAAAATGGGTAAACAAAACGGAAGCAACGTGGAAAATTGTACATTCCTTTTTTCTTTCCTTTTAAACTGAATTATATTTCTACAAACGTGGTAATCATGCATTTCATCGCATTCTACCAAAAAGGTTCAGCCAAAATTCACAAATAAGTTAACTTCGTAACATGTGTCTATCCAAAACATAGTAATTTGAGGAGTAGTTTGGCTAACTGGATGTATTAGGACTAATAACCGACAAAATCAATCAAAACATAAATCATGCATGAAAATACATAATTAGTACGATATATATATTTAATAAGTTATTTCAAAGAGGTCACAATAGGTACATATCAATTTCATTTCCGAAAATATTCCCAAGTTAAAAACTAAATGAACCTAACAACATTGGCGGGACTCCACCAAATGATTCAAATACCTTGAACAGTTTTTTTCTTTTTTAAAGTTAAAAGTAAAACTCAAAACCTCCAAGTAAAGATAGAAAGACGGGCACGGATTTGATATGCACTTCCTGTTAGCGCACCGAAATGTTAAAATCGTGTTTGGCGCACCAGTCAACTAGGTAGTGCGAGAATATAAATACTTGTTTTTGTTGGGTGTTTTCTAAAATTTCGTATAAAATAGAGGGGTCAAGTTTTCAATTTTTAAAATAAATACATTTAACTTAATTCTAAAATTAGTTTGACACTCAAAGTTTAGTTAACAACTAATACTCCCGCTAACTCCTCCTCCAGCTCAGGTTTTCTTCCTCCCCTTCTCCTCCGTTGCAATCGCACCGTCCCTTCCTATCTCCACCACCGAGAACGACTCAGCTAACTTCTTCTCCCGCCCCCAACTTAGCCATGGTGGCTTCGGCAGTGTCCTTTTCCAGCGACTCATCCAATGAGATTCGCAGTTTTTGAACCACGAAATGTCCTTTTTTTGGGATTGAGAAAGTGTTCAGTGTTAACGATTCTGTTTAGGCAGATCCAAGCACACAAACAGCTTCACCTCTGACGACGACGGTACCTGATCTGCATTGTCGGCTGTCTTTGGCAGTTGATGGCTTTGCCGTCTCCATCAATGGAAAGAAGGTACCCGTTGTATTATCACCCTTCACTTGATTTCCAAATATCCCCTTTTGTTTCGTCATAGCTCTACAATTTTCTTTGAAGGAGATCCCCCAATTTTGCGTGTTTCGCTAAATTACCACATTTTTGCTGTTTGGCACAGTGTTACTGAAGATCGGAAGATTGATGGTTTAGAAGTTATAATAAATTCTCGTTGCAAGTATAGTTTCTAAACCAAGCAATCAACCTTTCTTACAAACGTTTGGTTGTCACAAGTAACAAACCCAATAAAATTTATAAACCGAACTATTCAAACCTCGAGTCGTCTTCTCAAGGAATTGCAGGGAAGTGTGTTTTACTATTGGTTATGGAAAACAGTGATTTTGGGTTTTGAAAAGGTTTGGAACAAGAGAAATGGATCGCAGAAATTAATATATTAATAACAAAGAAATCTCTTGGCAAGGTATGAAAACTAGAAGTCCTATCCTAGTTGTCCTTATCAATGGTGATGAGAATTATATTTTTGCTACCACCAAGTCAACCTCTAACTATGGAGGTCAGTTAAGTGGACAAATCAATTTAACACCTAAAGTCCTAGTCAACTCCTGAGGAAAGACTAGAGTTATAGGAATCTAAATTAATCAGCAAAGATATCAATTATCAATCACGATGAGTTTGACAACTCAAGAGTTACCAATTAATCAACCAAAGCCAAAAGAATGAAAATAATTTGGATAAAGCCAAAGCATCCATAACATATAAGTCTTAAATACCTCAATTTATATCAAATAAAGAAAATCCTAACATGAATGGTTCATAAGCCAAATAGGCAACATAAGTAATACAAGCATTAAAGTATCTGAAAGTAAAAGAGAAATATAAAGTAAAAGGAATATTGAACCTGATGAAGAGTTGAAATCCTAAATCCTTTAAGAGGAATCCTAATCTTAATAGAAATCCTAATCCTAAATTCTAAGAGAGAGGAGAGAGCCTCTCTCTCTAAAAATTACATCTAAATTGTGAAAAGTGTGTATTATGAATGAATGTATGTTGTCTGTAGTATGGATGCATTCCCTCACTTTATAGCCTCTAATCTGTGCTTTCTGGGTTGAAAACTGGGTCAGAAACAGCCCATAAATCACTAATTTCAAAATCTGGTACGTATAGATCGCGGCAAAGTGACGCGGAGGCATCGTCCACGCGTTTGCGTGGATTGAAATTCGCATATGCGACGCGTGCGCGTCCGCGTCACCTAACTTTGAGGCAGATATAGCAAATTATATATCATTGCGAAGCCCCGGATGTTAGCTTTTCAACACAACTGGAACCACATCATTTGGACATCTGTAACTCAAGTTATGATTGTTTGAGTGCAAAGAGGTCAAGCTGGACAGCTTAGCAATTTCTTCAACTTCTTGTATTCCTTCCACTTTGCATGCTTCCTTTCCATCCTCTGAGCCATTCTTGCCCTGTAATCTCTGAAATCACTTAACACACATATCAAGGCATCGAATGGTAATAAAAGAGGATTAAATATAGCAAATTTAAAGCCCAAAGAAGCATGTTTTCAATCATAGCACAAAATCTGGAAGAAAAGTAAAACATGCGAATAGTATGAATAAGTGTGCAAAGGCTTGATAAAAACCACTCAATTAAACACAATATAAATAATAAAATAGTGGTTTATCAGTTACCGGGGATGAAGATACCACTGGGGGCGTGCGTGCCGCTGAGGAAGCAGAAATGTGCGACGGAGCAGACCACGGTGTTGGATCGTTTGAGGGCGAAGGCTTTGCAGGGATGGAGTCAGACGAGTATGACTTTCAGGAAGATGAAACAAAACACGACAATCATGCAGAGGCTGATGTCGACAATGGGGATTCGGTTGAATTGGAAGACAATTTGGACGGCGTTGGAGGAATGTCTGACAATTATGCGGATGATGACTTGTATGCTTTTGATTCCGGCGAATCGATAGGTTGGATTGATTTTTTTATCTCGAGCGAGGAGGAGGTTCTCCGCTTTAATTTTTTAGATGTTGACATTGCATTTGAGTTCTACCAGCAATATGCAAAGCACCATGGCTCCAGTGCGAGACGTTCCAGAAGCGAAAAACGTGGCAAAGTAAAGATACAGCAAGAGTTCGTGTGCCACCGACAAGGGTACCGATCCCCAAAGTTCTACTCAATGCCTAACCAGCAAAAGAAGCCGAGGGCCGAGACACGGTGTGGATGCCCTGCAAGGATGCTACTTCGCATGGACGATGAATCAGGACGTTGGCACGTTGCCTACTTTTCAGACGCGCATAACCACCACGTTCTTGAGTTGTGACTCTTTTCCATGCTCCCAGGCCATCGGAGGATGAGCGAAGCAGACATCGAGCAGATGAACGACATGCACAAAGGGGGGCATTGGTGTCTCGCGAATCCACGAGTATCATAATGTCCCGTACACAACAAGGGACATGCACAATGTAAATGCAAAGCAACAAAGGGAGGGTGGCCTAGATGCGGAATCGTGCTTAAGGTATCTCCGAGAGTGCAAGGCAAATGATCTAGTATTGTACTACAAGGAAGTTGTTGACGGTGAGGGCGTGTTATAACATTTGTTTTGGTGTGACGTCACCAACCAAATTGATTACCAGGTATTTGGAGACGTGGTTGCATTTGATGCGACGTACAAGAAAAATGTTTACCTTTCACCTCTTGTAGTATTCTCCGGTGTGAATCACCACAACTAAACGGTTGTCTTTGCCGCTACACTGGTGGCAAACGAGAAAGAAGAGACCTATGTTTGACTGCTTCAACAGTTGCAAACCTCAATGAAAGGGAAGGCTCCTGTGTCCATAATAACCGACGGTGACAGGCAAATGAAGTCTGCAATCGAGCATGTTTTTCCAGAGGCTCACCATCGACTCTGTGCTTGGCATCTGGTACACGAAATCGTGATACAAAACTCCGTGCAGCTAACCAGCAAGTGCACTGGGTCGTCCAAGTAATACCTTATGTGAGTAAGGGTCGATCTCATAGAGATTGTCGGCTTGAAGCAAACTATGGTCACCTTGTAAATCTCAGTCAGGCAGATTCAAAGGTTATGGGGTTTTAATAATTAAAAGCTGAATAAGACATAAAATAAGAAAGAGATACTTATGTAATTCATTGGTGGGAATTTTAGATAAGCGTATGGAGAAGCTTTATTCCTCCTAAATCTCTGCTTTCCTACTACCTTCATCCAATCATTCATACTCCTTTCCATGGCAAGCTGTATGTAGGTGGATCACCATTGTCAATGGCTACTGATGAGCGGATAATTTGTACGCTTTTTGGCATTGTTTTTAGTATGTTTTTAGTATGATCTAGTTAGTTTTTAGTATATTTTTATTAGTTTTTAGATAAAATTCACTTTTTTGGACTTTACTATGAGTTTGTGTGTTTTTCTATGATTTCAGGTATTTTCTGGCTGAAATTGAGGGACCTGAGCAAAAATCTGATTCAGAGACTAAAAAGGACTGCAGATGCTGTTGGATTCTGACCTCCCTGCACTCAAAGCGGATTTTCTGGAGCTACAGAAGCCCAATTGGCGCGCTCTCAACGGCGTTGGAAAGTAGACATCCTGGGCTTTCCAGCAATATATGATAGTCCATACTTTGCCCAAGATTTGATGGCCCAAATTGGCGTTCAAAGTCACCCTCAGAATTTCCAGCGTTAAACGCCGGAACTGGCACAAGAATGGGAGTTAAACGCCCAAACTGGCATAAAAGCTGGCGTTTAACTCCAAGAAGAGTCTCTACATGAAAATGCTTCAATGCTCAGCCCAAGCACACACCAAGTGGGCCCAGAAGTGGATTTTTATGTCATTTACTCATCTCTGTACACCCTAGGCTACTAGTTCTCTATATATAGGACCTTTTACTATTGTATTAGGAGCTTTTGATCATGTTTTTATGATTGAACCCTCTTTGGGAGGCTGGCCATTCGGCCATGCCTAGACCTTGTTCTTATGTATTTTCAACGGTGGAGTTTCTACACACCATAGATTAAGGTGTGGAGCTCTGCTGTACCTCGAGTATTAATGCAATTACTATTGTTCTTCTATTCAATTCTGCTTGTTCTTGTTCCAAGATATCACTTGTTCTTCAACTTGATGAATGTGATGATCCGTGACACTCATCATCATTCTCACCTATGAACGTGTGCCTGACAACCACCTCCGTTCTACCTTAGATTGGGTGAATATCTCTTGGATTCCTGATACACGATGCATGGTTGATCGCCTGACAACCGAGTGCTCGCCTGACAACCGAGCCAGCCATTCCGTGAGATCAGAGTCTTCGTGGTATAGGCTAGAACTGATGGCGGCATTCAAGAGAATCCGGAAGGTCTAACCTTGTCTGTGGTATTCTGAGTAGGATTCAATGATTGAATGACTGTGACGAGCTTCAAACTCCTGAAGGCGGGGCGGTAGTGACAGACGCAAAAGAATCACTGGATTCTACTCCGGCCTGATTGAGAACCGACAGATGGATAGCCGTGCCGTGACAGGGTGCGTTGAACATTTCCACTGAGAGGATGGGGGGTAGCCACTGACAACGGTGAAACCCTTGCATAAGCTTGCCATGGAAAGGAGTAAGAAGGATTGGATGAAGACAGTAGGAAAGCAGAGAGACGGAAGGGACAAGCATCTTCATACGCTTATCTGAAATTCCTACCAATGAATTACATAAGTATCTCTATCTTTATCTTTATGTTTTATTCGTATATCATCATTCATATCCATTTGAGTCTGCCTGACTAAGATTTACAAGGTGACCATAGCTTGCTTCATACCAACAATCTCTGTGGGATCGACCCTTACTCGCGTAAGGTTTATTACTTGGACGACCCAATACACTTGCTGGTTAGTTGTGCGAAGTTGTATTTATGCCATGGTTTTGAACACCAAGTTTTTGGATTCATCACCGGGGATTATTTGTGTTGTGAAAAGTATTGATCACAATTTCGCATACCAAGTTTTTGGCACCGTTGCCGGGGATTGTTCGAGTATGGACAACTGACGGTTCATCTTGTTGCTTAGATTAGGTATTTTTTTTTCCTCAGAGTTCTTAAGAATGAATTCTAGAGTTTCATGATGATCTGTTGAAATCTGGCTGGCTGTGAAGCCATGTCTAATTTCATTGGACCGAGGTTTCAACTTATCATCACAAGAGCTTGTTGATTTCTATCAATCTTGCTATTGGAGAAGTGATCTGCTAAGGCTTGGCTGGCCTTTGGCCATGTCTAGTGTTTTGGACCGAAGCTTTCTTTGAAAGCTTGGCTGGCTGTGAAGCCATGTCTAATTCCTGGACCGGAGTCTTAGACTAAACATTGCATGATTCCTAGAATTCTCATTAAGAATTTTGATACCTTCATTTTCTTTTTCCACTTAATTTTCGAAAAAGCACAAAAAAAAAATTTAGAAAATCATAAAATCCAAAAATTTCTTGTTTGAGTCTAGAGTCTCATTTTAAGTTTGGTGTCAATTGCATGTTTCTGTTTTTCTTGCATTCATTCATGTGTCTTAGTGATCTTCAAGATGTTCTTGATGATTTCATTACTCTGATCTTTAATTCCTCTTGACTTGAGTGTTTATGTGTCTCATATGCATTCTCATTAGTGTCAGTAGTATACAAACTGCTAAGTTTGGTGTCTTGCATGCATTATTATTTGATTTTAGTTGCATTTTGATTATTCCTCACTATTAAAAATCCAAAAATATTTTTAATTTGTGTCTTTTCAAGTCAATAATAAAGAGAATTGAAGATTCAGAACATACAGCAGAGGAATTATACAGAAAAAGCTGGACATTCAAAACGCCCAGTGAAGAAGGACAGACTGGCGTTTAAACGCCAGCCAGGGTGCCTGGTTGGGCGTTTAACGCCCAAAAGGGTAGAGTTTTGGGCGTTAAACGCCAGAATGTGCACCATTCTGGGCATTTAACGCCAGGATGGCACAAGAGGGGAGATTTTGTTTTCAATGCAAATTTTTTTCAAGTTTTCAAAATCTTTTCAAAATCAAATCTTTTTCAAATCATATCTTTTCAATCAAATCTTTTTCAAATTCAATTTCTTTCTATTTTCAAAGATACTTGCTATCAATTAATGATTTGATTCAACATTTCAAGTATGTTGGCTTTTCTGTTGAGAAAGGTTTAATGTTTGAATCATATCTTTTCTTGATAGCCAAGTCATTAATTTTCAAAATCAATTTTTTTTAAAATGTTTTTCAAATCATATCTTCTCAATCACATCTTTTTAAAACCAATCATATCTTCTTAACCACATCTTTTTCAAAATAACTTTCAATCAAATCTTTTTGATTTCTAATTTCAAATTCTTTTTCAAAAATCACTTGATTTCTTTCCCACTTTTATTTTCGAAAATCAATTAGTGTTTTTCAAAATGTTTTCAAAATCTTTTACTTGATTTTCGAAAATTACTTCCCCTCTTCTCACATCCTTCTAATTATGGACTAACACTATTCCTTAATGCAAAATTCGAACTCCATCTTCTTTGATAAGTTCAAATTTTCTACTTCTGCCTTCTATTTTTCTTTTCCTCTGACACCTCAAAGAATCTCTATACTGTGACATAGAGGATTCCACATTTTCTTGTTCTCTTCTCTTTCTTATGAGCAGGAGCAAGGACAAAAGCATTCTTGTTGAGGCTGATCCTGAACCTGAAAGGACCTTGAAGCAAAAGCTAAGAGAAGCCAAGGCACAACTCTCTGTAGAGGACCTAACAGAAATCTTCAAAGAAGAAGAACCCATGGCAGCCGAAAACAACAACAATGCCAACAATGCAAGGAAGGTGCTGGGTGACTTTACTGCACCTACTCCCGACTTCTATGGGAGAAGCATCTCTATCCCTGCCATTGGAGCAAACAACTTTGAGCTTAAGCCTCAATTAGTTTCTCTAATGCAACAGAATTGCAAGTTCCATGGACTTCCATTGGAAGATCCTCATTAGTTTTTAGCCGAGTTCTTGCAAATCTGTGACACTGTCAAGACTAATGGGGTTGACCCTGAGGTCTACAGACTTATGCTATTCCCTTTTGCTGTAAGAGACAGAGCTAGAATATGGTTGGACTCACAACCTAAAGAAAGCCTGAACTCTTGAGAAAAGCTAGTCAATGCCTTCTTGGCAAAGTTCTTTCCACCTCAAAAATTGAGTAAGCTTAGAGTGGAAGTCCAAACCTTCAGACAGAAGGAAGGAGAGTCCCTCTATGAAGCTTGGGAAAGATACAAACAATTAATCAGAAAGTGTCCCACTGATATGCTTTCTGAATGGAGCATCATTGGAATTTTCTATGATGGTCTCTCTGAACTATCCAAGATGTCTTTGGATAGCTCTGCTGGAGGATCTCTTCATCTGAAGAAGACGCCTACTGAAGCTCAAGAGCTGATTGAAATGGTTGCAAATAACCAATTCATGTACACTTCTGAAAGGAATTCTGTGAACAATGGGACCAATCAGAAGAAAGGAGTTCTTGAGATTGACACTCTGAATGCCATACTGGCTCAGAATAAAATATTGACTCAACAAGTAAATATGATTTCTCAAAGTCTGTCTGGAATGCAAAATGCACCAAGCAGTACTAAGGAAGCTTCATCTGAAGAAGAAGCTTATGATCCTGAGAACCCTTCAATAGAAGAGGTGAATTACATGGGAGAACCCTATGGAAACACCTATAATCCTTCATGGAGAAATCATCCAAATCTCTCATGGAAGGATCAACAAAGACCTCAACAAGGTTTCAACAACAATAATGGTGGAAGAAACAGGTTTAGCAATAGCAAGCCTTTTCCATCTTCTTCTCAGCAACAGACAGAGAGTTCTAAGCAGAATACCTCTGACTTAGCAACCATGGTCTCTGATCTAATCAAAACCACTCAAAGTTTCATGACTGAAACAAGGTCCTCCATTAGAAATTTGGAGGCACAAGTGGGTCAGCTGAGCAAGAAAATTACTGAACTCCCTCCTAGTACTCTTCCAAGCAATACAGAAGAAAATCCAAAAGGAAAGTGCAAAGCCATCAACATGGCCGAATTTGGAGAGGAGGAAGAGGCAGTGAACGCCACTGAGGAAGACCTCAATGTACGTCCACTGGCCTCCAATGAGTTCCCCAATGAGGAACTATGGGAATCTGAGGCTCAAAATGAGACCATAGAGGTTCCATTGGACTTACTTCTGCCATTCATAAGCTCTGATGAGTATTCTTCCTCTGAAGAGGATGAGTATGTCACTGAAGAGCAAGTTGCTAAATACCTTGGAGCAATCATGAAGCTAAATGACAAGTTATTTGGGAATGAGACTTGGGAAGATGAACCCCATTTGCTCACCAAGGAACTGGATGACTTGTCTAGGCAGAAACTGCCTCAAAAGAGACAGGATCCTGGGAAGTTTTCAATACCTTGTACCATAGGCACCATGACCTTTAAGAAGGCCTTGTGTGACTTAGGGTCAAGTGTAAACCTCATGCCTCTCTCTGTAATGGAGAAGTTAGGGATCTTTGAGGTGCAAGCTGCAAAAATCTCACTAGAGATGGCAGACAATTCAAGAAAACAAGCCTATGGACTTGCAGAGGATGTTCTGGTAAAAGTTGAAGACCATTACATCCGTGCTGATTTCATAGTCCTAGAGACTGGGAAGTGCATGGATGAATCCATCATCCTTGGCAGACCCTTCCTAGCCACAACAAGGGCTGTGATTGATGTTGATTGAGGAGAATTGATCATTCAAGTGAATGAAGAATCCTTTGTGTTTAAGGCTCAAGGATATCCCTCTGTCATCGTGGAGAGGAAGCATGAAGAGCTTCTCTCAAAACAGAGCCACACAGAGCCCCCACAGTCAAACTCTAAGTTTGGTGTTGGGAGGCCACAACCAACTTCTAGGTTTGGTGTTGATCCCCCACATTCAAACTCTAAGTTTGGTGTTGGGAGGTTCCAACATTGCTCTAAGTATTTCTGAGGCTCCATGAGAGCCCTCTGTCAAGCTACTGACATTAAAGAAACGCTTGTTGGGAGGCAACCCAATGTTATATTTTATCTATTTTCCTTTGTTATTTTATGTTCTTTTGTAGGTTGATGATCATGAGAAGTCACAAAATCAATTGAAAAAGCAAAAACAGAATGAAAAACAGAAAGAAAAACAGCACACCCTGGAGGAGAGCGTGCTGGCGTTTAAACGCCAGCAAGGCTAGCTGTTGGGCATTTAACGCCCAGTCTGGCACCATTCTGGGCGTTTAACGCCAGAAAGGGGCACCAGACTGGCGTTAAACGCCAGAAAAGGGCAAGCATTCGGCGTTAAACGCCAGAAATGGGCACCAGCCCGGCGTTTAACGCCAGAATTGGCTCAAAACGCATTTTTGCTTGCCACTTGGTGTAGGGATGACTTTTCCTTGACACCTCAGGATCTGTGGACCCCACAGGATCCCCACCTACCCCACCACTCTCTCTCTTCTTCACCCATTCACCAATCACCTCAACACCTCTTCCCTAAAAAAGCCCTTCACCTATCAAATCCCTTCTTTCTCTTCACCACTCACATCCATCCTTCATAAAACCCCACCTACCTCACCCTTCAAATTCAAACCACTTTCCCTCCCAAACCCACCCATACATGACCGAACCATGAGCCCCCCCACTCCTATATAAACCCATCTTCACTCCTTCATTTTCACACAACCAAACCACCACTTCTCCCCTTTTTGGCCGCACACAAAGCCATTCCCTTCTTCCTCATTTCTTCTTCTTCTACTCTCTTCTTTCTTCTTTTGCTCGAGGACGAGCAAACCTTTTAAGTTTGGTGTGGTAAAAGCATTGCTTTTTGTTTTTCCATAACCATTTATGGCATCCAAGGCCGGAGAAACCTCTAGAAAGAGGAAAGGGAAGGCAAAAGCTTCCACCTCCGAGTCATGGGAGATGGAAAGATTCATCTCAAGGGTGCATCAAGACCACTTCTATGAAGTTGTGGCCTTGAAGAAGGTGATCCCCGAGGTCCCTTTTTCACTCAAAAAGAGTGAATATCCGGAGATCCGACATGAGATCCGAAGAAGAGGTTGGGAAGTTCTTACCAACCCCATTCAACAAGTCAGAATCTTAATGGTTCAAGAGTTCTATGCCAATGCATGGATCACCAAGAACCATGACCAAAATGTGAACCCGGATCCAAAGAATTGGCTTAGTATGGTTCAGGGGAAATACTTGGATTTTAGTCCGGAAAATGTAAGGTTGGCATTCAACTTGCCCATGATGCAAGGAGATGAACACCCTTACACTAGAAGGGTCAACTTTGATCAAAGGTTGGACCAAGTCCTTACAGTCATTTGTGAAGAGGGCGCCCAATGGAAGAGAGATTCAAGAGGAAAGCCGGTTCAATTGAGAAGGCATGACCTCAAACCCGTGGCTAGGAGATGGTTGGAGTTTATCCAACGCTCAATCATTCCCCCTAGCAACCGGTCCGAAGTTACTATAGACCGGGCTATCATGATTCATAGCATCATGATTGGAGAAGAAATAGAAGTTCATGAGGTTATATCCCAAGAACTTTATAAGGTGGCGGACAAGTCCTCTACCTTGGCAAGGTTAGCCTTTCCTCATCTCATTTGTCACCTCTGTTATTCAGTTGGAGTTGACATAGAGGGAGACATCCCCATTGATGAGGACAAGCCCATCACTAAGAAAAGGATGGAGCACACAAGAGATCCCACTCATCATGAGATCCCTGAGATTCCTCAAGGGATGCACTTTCCTCCATAAAACTATTGTGAGCAACTAAACACCTCCCTAGGAGAATTGAGTTCCAACATGGGACAACTAAGGGTGGAGCACCAAGAACATTCCATTCTCCTCCATGAAATTAGAGAAGATCAAAGAATCATGAGAGAGGAGCAACAAAGACAAGGAAGAGACATTGAGGAGCTCAAGCACTCCATAGGATCTTCAAGAGGAAGAACAAGCCGCCATCACTAAGGTGGACCCGTTCTTTAATTTTCTTGTTCTTTATTTTTCTATTTTTTGAATTTTAGTGCTTATGTTTATCTATGTTTGTGTCTTGTGATCACTAGTATCTTAGTGTCTATGCCTTAAAGTTATGAATGTCCTATGAATCCATCACCTCTCTTAAATAAAAAATGTTCTTAATTGAAAAAGAGTAGAATTGCATGAATTCTGAATTTTATAACAGTTTAATTATTTTGATGTGGTGGCAATACTTTTGTTTTCTGAATGTATGCTTAAACAGTGCATATGTCTTTTGAATTTGTGGTTCATGAATGTTGGCTCTTGAAAGAATAATGAAAAAGGAGACATGTTACTGAGGATCTGAAAAATCATAAAAATGATTCTTGAAGCAAGAAAAAAGCAGTGAATACAAAAAAAAAATTTCGAAAAAAAAGAAAAAAAAGAAAAAGAAAGAGAAAAAGAAAGAAAAAAAAGAAATAAAGTTGTGATCCAAGGCAAAAAGAGTGTGCTTAAGAACCCTGGACACCTCTAGTTGGGGACTCTAGCAAAGCTGAGTCACAATCTGAAAAGGTTCACCCAATTATGTGTCTGTGGCATGTATGTATCCGGTGGTAATACTGGAAGACAGAGTGCTTTGGGCCACGGCCAAGACTCAATAAGTAGCTGTGTTCAAGAATCATCATACTTAACTAGGAGAATCAATGACACTATCTGGATTCTGAGTTCCTAAAGAAGCCAATCATTCTGAATTTCAAAGGATAGAGTGAGATGCCAAAACTGTTCAGAGGCAAAAAGCTAAAAGCCCTGCTCATCTAATTAATACTGATCTTCATAGATGTTTTTGGAATTCATTGCATATTCTCTTCTTTTCATCTTGTTTGATTTTCAGTTGCTTGAGGACAAGCAACAATTTAAGTTTGGTGTTGTGATGAGCGGATAATTTGTACGCTTTTTGGCATTGTTTTTAGTATGTTTTTAGTATGATCTAGTTAGTTTTTAGTATATTTTTATTAGTTTTTACTTAAAATTCACTTTTCTGGACTTTACTATGAGTTTGTGTGTTTTTCTGTGATTTCAGGTATTTTCTGGCTGAAATTGAGGGACCTGAGCAAAAATCTGATTCAGAGACTAAAAAGGACTGCAGATGCTGTTGGATTCTGACCTCCCTGCACTCGATGCGGATTTTCTGGAGCTACAGAAGCCCAATTGGCGCGCTCTCAATGGCGTTGGAAAGTAGACATCCTGGGCTTTCCAGCAATATATGATAGTCCATACTTTGCCCAAGATTTGATGGCCCAAATTGGCGTTTAAAGTCACCCTCAGAATTTCCAGCGTTAAACGCTGGAACTGGCATAAAAGCTGGCGTTTAACTCCAAGAAGAGTCTCTACACGAAAATGCTTCAATGCTCAGCCCAAGCACACACCAAGTGGGCCCGGAAGTGGATTTTTATGTCATTTACTCATCTCTGTACACCCTAGGCTACTAGTTCTCTATATATAGGACCTTTTACTATTGTATTAGGAGCTTTTGATCATGTTTTTATGATTGAACCCTCTTTGGGAGGCTGGCCATTCGGCCATGCCTTGACCTTGTTCTTATGTATTTTCAACGGTGGAGTTTCTACACACCATAGATTAAGGTGTGGAGCTCTGCTGTACCTCGAGTATTAATGCAATTACTATTGTTCTTCTATTCAATTCCGCTTGTTCTTGTTCCAAGATATCACTTGTTCTTCAACTTGATGAATGTGATGATCCGTGACACTCATCATCATTCTCACCTATGAACGTGTGCTTGACAACCACCTCTGTTCTACCTTAGATTGGGTGAATATCGCTTGGATTCCTGATACACGATGCATAGTTGATCGCCTGACAACCGAGTACTCGCCTGACAACCGAGCCAGCCATTCCGTGAGATCAGAGTCTTCGTGGTATAGGCTAGAACTGATGGCGGCATTCAAGAGAATCCGGAAGGTCTAACCTTGTCTATGGTATTCTGAGTAGGATTCAATGATTGAATGACTGTGACGAGCTTCAAACTCCTGAAGGCGGGGCGTTAGTGACAGACGCAAAAGAATCACTGGATTCTACTCCGGCCTGATTGAGAACCGACAGATGGATAGCCATGCCGTGACAGGGTGCGTTGAACATTTCCACTGAGAGGATGGGAGGTAGCCACTGACAACGGTGAAACCCTTGCATAAGCTTGCCATGGAAAGGAGTAAGAAGGATTGGATGAAGACAGTAGGAAAGCAGAGAGACGGAAGGGACAAGCATCTTCATACGCTTATCTGAAATTCCTACCAATGAATTACATAAGTATCTCTATCTTTATCTTTATGTTTTATTCGTATATCATCATTCATATCCATTTGAGTCTGCCTGACTAAGATTTACAAGGTGACCATAGCTTGCTTCATACCAACAATCTCTGTGGGATCGACCCTTACTCGCGTAAGGTTTATTACTTGGACGACCCAGTACACTTGCTGGTTAGTTGTGCGAAATTGTGTTTATGCCATGGTTTTGAACACCAAGTTTTTGGATTCATCACCGGGGATTATTTGTGTTGTGAAAAGTATTGATCACAATTTCGTATACCAGCTACCATCCATCCTCTCAGTGAAAATGGTCCTTTATGGTTTCCCGCATGGCTAATCATCTGTCAGTTCTCGATCATGTCAGAATAAGATCCATTGATCCTTTTACGCAATGTCACTGCGCCCAACACTCGCGAGTTTGAAGCTCGTCACAGTCATCCCATCCCAGATCCTACTCGGAATACCACAGACAAGGTTTAGACTTTTCGGATCTCAAGAATGCTGCCAATTGATTCTAGCTTATACCACGAAGAATCTGATCTCACAGAATGGAAGACTCTGTTGTCAGGAGAGACAACCATGCATCGTGAACTAGGAGGCCAAGAGATATACACTCAAGCTCTCGCAGATAGAACGGAAGTGATTGTCAAGCACGCGTTCATAAGGGAGGACGATGATGAGTGTCACGGATCATCACATCCATCAGGTTGAAGTACGAGTGAATATCTTAGAACAAGAATAAGCATGAATTAAATAGAAGAACAATAGTACTTTGCATTAATTCATGAGGAACAGCAGAGCTCCACACCTTAATCTATGATGTGTAGAAACTCCACCGTTGAAAATACATAAGAACAAGGTCTAGACATGAAAAAATTGAAAAAGGGTTCAAAGACCTGATCCCAAGATCAAAGATGATCAAAAGATGAAAATACAATAGTAAAAGGTCCTATTTATAGTGAACTAGTAACCTAGGGTTTACAGAAATAAGTAAATGATGCAGAAATCCACTTTCGGGGCCCACTTGGTGTGTGCTTGGGCTGAGCATTGAAGCTTCCACATGCATAGGCTTTTCTTGGAGTTAAACGCCAGCTCTGGTGCCAGTTTGGGCATTTAACTCCAGCTTTTATGCCAGTTCTGGCGTTTAACACCAGAAAAGGGTCTCTGACCGGTGTTTTGATGCCAATTTGGGCCATCAAATCTCAGGCAAAATATGGACTATTATACATTGCTGGAAAGCCCAAGATGTCTACTTTCCAACTCAATTGAGAGCGCGCCAATTGGGCTTCTGTAGCTCCAGAAAATCCATTTCGAGTGCAGGGAGGTTAGAATCCAACAACATCTGCAGTCCTTTTTCAGCTTCTGAATTATATTTTTGCTCAGGTCCCTCAATTTCAGCCAGAAAATACCTGAAATCACAGAAAAACACACAAACACATAGTAAAGTATAGAAATGTGATTTTAGCATAAAAATTAATAATTATATACTCAAAACTAACTAAATCATACTAAAAACTACCTAAAAATAATGCCAAAAAGCATATAAATTATCCGCTCATCAGCATCTACTTTGAAACACCACGAGCAACATCGGAAAGCCTAAATTCACAAGGATGTTTAGGGATTGCATGCTTGGCGACTTCGAGGTCTGAACATTCCAGAGAAAGTGGTTTGAGATGGTGGAGAAATTTGGCGTTGCTGATGAAAGATGGGTACAAGACATGTACGAGAGAAGGCACAGTTGGGCCACAGCACACATACGAGAAAAGTTCTTTGCCGGATTTTGCACAACCTCAAGGTGCGAGGGCTTGCACGCTGTGATATCACAATAGTTAAGTCTCGATACAGTTACACTGATTTTTTATGTCATTTTCATTGATGCTTGATGTTCGTGCATGCAAAGGAAGTGGAGGCTGATTTTGAGAGTGCAAAGGGTGACCCTGTTATGACCACCAACCTGAAACAGTTTGAGCGAAGTGCAGCCGAGAACTACACTCGGGCAATATTCTATTTGTTTGTTCCCATTCCTGACAGGGCCTGTGCAATGAGGGTGGTTGATTCTAAAGACAACGGTTCGTATTTTATCTACACCATCTCTCGATACGGCACTCCGAGAAGGATTGGCGTGTTATTGTAACGTCTGATATGAGCGAGGTCTGATGCACGTGCATGAGAATGGAATGTTTCGGGGTCCCCTGCGAACATATAATTGCGGTGCTTGCTCTTAACAATGTTCATGAGATCCCAAGTTCTCTGATATTGCCGAGATGGACCAAGGATGCAAAAGTTGTGGCGGTGCAGTCGATGGACGTGATTTGGGATTCTGTACAATTGATGCAACACTTGTGCCTGATGGATTGGTACCGGAAAGTGTGCAAAATTGCATGTCACAGCACTGAAAAGTTCCAGTTTGCAAGAGACATTGCCATGCTGATGCTGAAGCACTTCGAGAACAAAGATGCAGCGGACACCAGTTTTCCACCCGAGGGGCCACCCACTGAGGGTGACAGAGCCCCGTCACGAAATCCACCCAGGCACAATACAAAGGATAATGGTGCTAACGGTGGAAAGAAAACCCAGCGATGTCGTTTGTGCTAGGAGGTGGGACACAATAGGATTACGTGTTTGGACCGCTGCACAATGGAATCATCCAACGCAGTTGCAGATGACATGGATTCGATGGATACTGACATGGTGGGTTAGTCATTTTATAGATGATCTAGTTAACATTTATGCCATGTTAAATGGTTCTAATCATTTGGTTTTTACACTGGTGTCAGCTCTATGATAATCTATCTGGGGATTTGTATGCGACCGCGGAGATTCCTTTGTTCTGATGCTTCGACAGTGACACGTAGGCTGGGTTTGTTAACAACGACTACGTTGGGACTAACACGTCCGGGCCAGTCATGTCCCTTGCCGATTGAGCAAAGGGGCCCTATAGTCGTCCGTGTGTTGCAACGGTAGGTTGGTCGAACCTTTTCACGTTTTCTGGTAGGCGGTAGGCGGACAATGAATATTGTCTGCATTTCATCTTGGTATAGAACTACTGTCTGAATTACAGAGTTGATTTTGTTAAACTACATATGTCTGAGGATGTCTATAAGTCGTTGACTTTAAAAAAAGTTTTTGAAATGTTGGATTTTGTTGGTATGTGGCTGTGCTCTAGAATTAATGATATTAATTGTGTATTTTCAGTAAATCCATAGAAAGGAACCGATGACTGATTCCAGAAGTGGAGGTGTGAAGTGGTGTCGTGCGAAGAGCTGCAAATCCATTGTTAAACCTAATGTATTATATATCGTTCATTGTTGACCCTTTTGTTGAACCGGACATGGTAGTTAGGGGCATCTTTATAGCGATTCTATGTTTAGTGGATATTTTCTATGTATGTTGGGGATGTTAAGTGGATATTTTGTATATTATGTGGATATTTAGTATGTAGCATTTAGCCCAATCCAGAAGAACTCCGTCATCCCTGTACGGAATATAGTGGCTGGATTTCCTGCTTCCGCGCAGCTATAAAGGAACCCCCAATCAGGACGTTCGTCGTAGTGAGTACCGAACGCGATGGGTAGCTCTGCCATGGAGGCCACCTTGTACACCGCAAATGAACGAGCTGCATCCAAAAATAACTTGCATGTTGCCTACATGATAAACAGATCTTGGACTGAGGCCAACGCAACTCTCTCTGCAATTCTCACCCATATATCGTGAGGCAGAAGGTTCAGCGAACAGCGGCACGGAAGAACGCCTTCATTTATGCCCACGATAACCGATGCTTCATTTACAGGTTTTGTACGGGCATTGAAGAGACTGCAAACGTAATTATCAACGCTGAGTATTGAAAATATCAATGTGTTCAATGCGAGTATGATCTGAATCTTGATTTAGTTCCAAAATAAATTAAAAATCAAATTTAAAACTATTTGAAAATCGAAATTTAATATTTAATTGAATTTAAATCTATAATAAAAGCCAAAGGTTAATCAATGTAAATATACATGAATTCACATTCAAAATATGGTGAGTATTAACGTGTCTAACATGTTTTGTATATTAAAGGACAGAGGTTTGTAACGTGTGCCTGTGGTCTCGCTAGTTATCGGTACCCATCAGTTTATAGCAATTTTAGCTTCGCTGGCCACCAAGATACACTTACCACGACACGTGACTATTTACTTCCCAGCCAGACCCAGTCCCTACACACAAACCTGACAATGTCGCAATATTCAATCAACCAACCGATCCCGATCCATCACAGGGAGCGCGCGGAACTATCGGTCTCGGAACTGATCAACCTCATCAACTTTTCAGACTGTGACACGCTCCTCGCACTGCACCAATAGTTGGAAGTCAAACTCACGACTCAAATTCGCATGTACCGTGAACAACTAGCTGCGAAGACTGTCGCATAGGCGACTCCCTGTGTAGAGCGGAATGCGACGGAGTTGGACGTCGACGAGGGGGACAGCACGACGCGCTGGCTGGAGACGCGGGTGGGAGTGCAAAACAGGAACACAGGTCCACGGTTCGCCAATTGGTAACTCAGGCAGCTGACCCGACAGTCGACACCGGTTACATTCGGCAGTAGGAAGAAAACGAGGCAGCAAAGTGGCGTGCATTGGAACTACGAGTGGCGGAGCTGGAATGGAAGCATGCAGTGCTACTCCGCTGTGTTGGTTCTACACCGCTACGGTCGGCACAACACCATAACCTGCCGGAGACACCACCCGCGGATGACGACTGATGCACCACTATTTTGTGGTACATCTTTTGCCTAATTGAGTGGATTTTATCCACTATTCTCACACTTATTCATAGAATTTGCATGTTTTACATTTTTCTTCCTGATTTTATGCTATGATTAAAAACATGTTTCTTTGGCCTTAAATTTGCTATGTTTAATTATCTCTCATTACCATTCGATGCCTTGATATGTGTGTTAAGAGTTTTCAGAGATTCTAGGGAAGGAATGACTTAGAGGATGGAAAGGAAGCATGCAAAAGTGGAAGGAATACAAGAAATTGAAGGAACTGCAAAGCTGCCAACCCTGACCTCTTCGCACTCAAATGGTCATAACTTGAGCTACAGAAGTCCAAATGAAACGATTCTAGTTACGTTGGAAAGCTAACATCTGGGTCTTCACAACGATATATAATTTGCCATAGTTGCCATGCTGTTAGGTGACGCGCACGTGTGGATCACGCGTACACGTGACCTGGCGAAAGTTCAATCCACACATATGCGTGGGCGACGCGTATGTGTGACAGAGCTGCGACTTGTACGTATCAGAAATCGCCCCCAGTGATTTCTGGGCTATTTTTACCCAGTTTTTGGCCCAGAAAACACATATTAAAGACTACAGAGTGGGGGGAATCATTTCATTCATTCAGAGACATTCATTTCAACACATTCACAAAACTTTAGGTTTTAGATGTAGTTTTAGAGAGAGAGGTTTTCTCCTCTCTCTTAGGTTTTAGGATTTAGGATTTATTTAGGATTTAGGGTTATCTCTTCTCAATCCCAGGTTTAATGTTCCTTGACTTAATTCTCTCTTACTCTTATTAACTTTAATACTTTGATCTATACATCCCTTTTGTGATTGGATTCTCTATTTAATATAATTTAAGGTATTTCATATTCAAGATTGCTCTCTTTTGATCTATGTTGCTGATGTTTGAGATTGGTTATTTGGATGTTATTATCTCCTATTGCTTTTCTACTATTTGGTGTTATGCCTTCCAAGTGTTTGATAAAATGCTTGGGAGGATTTTAATTTAGATTTTCACCCTTTTGGCCTTGGTTGAGTAATTGGTGACACTTGAGTTATCAAACTCCTTTGATTGATTGCAAATTGAAAGTTGCTAATTAACTTGAGTTTGACTAACTCTAGTCTTTCCTTGGGAGTTGACTAGGACTTAAGGATTCATATTGGTTTAACCACTTGATTTACCTTCATAGTTAGAGGTTGAACAAGTGGGAGTGAAGAACTGAAGATTGATGGTTTAGAAGTTATAATAAATTCTCATTGCAAGTATAGTTTCTAAACCAAGCAATCAACCTTTCTTACAAACGTTTTGGTTGTCACAAGTAACAAACCCAATAAAATTTATAAACCGAAGTATTCAAACTTCGAGTCATCTTCTCAAGGAATTGCATGGAAGTGTGTTTTATTATTGGTTATGGAAAACGGTATTTTTGGGTTTTTGACAAGGTTTGAATAAGAGAAATAGATTGCAGGGAATTAATAAATTAATAACTAATAAAACTCTTGGCAAGATATGAAAACTGAAAGTCCTAACCTAGTTATCCTTATCAATGGTGATGAGAATTATACTTTTGCTACCACTAAGTCAACCTCTAATTATGAAGGTCAGTTAAGTGGACAGATTAATTTAACACCTAAAGTCCTAGTCAACTCCTTAAGGAAAGACTAGAGTTATAGGAATCTAAGTTAACCAGCAAGAATAACAATTATCAATCATGATGAGTTTGACAACTCAAGAGTCACCAATTAATCAACCAGAACCAAGAACATAGAATGCTAAATTAAAATCATAAATATCTGGAATACCTCAAATTATATTGAATGAAGATGTCAATTCTAACATGGAAAAGTTCATAAGTCAATTAGGCAACATAAATCAAATACAAATAAAGGCTTCAGAGTAAACAAAAATAGAAGAGAAACATAAATTATTGAACCTGGTATGAAGAAACAATCCTAATGACTAAAAGAAATCCTAATCCCAAAACCTAAGAGAGAGGAGAGAACCTCTCTCTCTAAAGGCTACATCTAAATTGTGAAAAGTGTGAATTATGATTCTTCTCCTTTCATTCCTCTACTTTGTAGCCTTTAATCTGTGTTTTCTGGGCCAAGAACTGGGTCAAAAATAGCTCAAAAATTGCTGGATGCGAATTCCAACATGCTGATTTTTGTCACTGCAACACATCTGCGTAGAATGCACGTTCGCGTCGCCTAGTTGTATGGTCACTATGATAAATTATATATCAAATTGAAACCCCAGACGTTAGCTTTCCAACGCAACTGAAACGGCATCATTTGGACCTCTGTAGCTCAAGTTATGACCGTTTGAGTGCGAATAGGTCAGGTTGACAGCTTTGCAATTTCTTCAACTTCTTGTATTCCTTCCACTTTTGCATGCTTCCTTTCCATCCTCTAAGCCATTTCTGTCCTGTAATCTCTAAAATCACTTAACACACATATCAAGGTATCGAATAGTAATAAGAGAGGATTGAACATAGCAATTTTAAGGTCCAAAGAAGCATGTTTTCAATCATAGCACAAAATTCGGAAGGAAAAAGTAAACTCATGCAATTAGTATGAATAAGTGTGCAAAGACTTGATAAAAACCACTCAATTTAGCACAATATAAACCATAAAATAGTGGTTTATCAACCTCCCCACACTTGAACATTAGCATGTCCTCATCCTAAGCTCAAGAGAAGCTATAAAGGAGTGAAGAGGAATAATAGAGAGTACGCAGTGCAACTTATCTATGTGAATGCAACTACATGCAAAATATTTCTACCTACTTGGTTAAAAGTAAATAAGTTCTCCAAGACAAATATGAATCAAATTCCACTAATTCAAATTACACAATAAAAGACAAGTAAACCTGTAAGAAGATAGCTCAGGAAAACAGGGAACATAGAATCAAGCATTGAACCCTCACTGATAGTGTATATCACTCTAGTCTCTCAAGTGTATAGGGTACTTCACTCTAATCTTCTCTAATCATGCTTTCTAAACTTTGTTCTTCAGCTAACCAATCAACAAATATTTAGTATACCAATGCAAACATCATGAGGTCTTTTCAAGGTTGTAATGGGGCTGAGGTAAAGGTAAGGATGTATATATAAGGCTAAGTGAGCTAACAAAGTGAATCCTTGATTAGTCTAAGATCTCACCTAACATATACATACTTTATATAATTTAAAATACTTTACCTAGCTACCCAAATTTTTTCACTTTTGTATTACATGCTCATGTATCAAACTTATTTTTGAATTTTGTCCCATGTGCATTGATTCTTTTTATTTTGCATTTGGGGTAATATTATTTTTTTTGTATCCCCTTATTTAATTACTTAATAATTTTTTTATCAATGCACATGGTATTTTAATTATTTTGATTTCACATGAGCATGCTTCCCAAATTTTCAAATAACTTATTCAATTTAATTCTCTACTTTTTTCTATCATCCCATGTTCCCATAAAATTTCCCACACTTAAATTATACATAATATCTATCTTAAGCTAACCAAGGATTCAACTTGGGATTTTTATTTTGTTTTTCTACTTAAGGCTAGTAATGTGGTTATAAAATAGAAGGGGATTAAAAAGCTCAAAGTGGCTAACAAGGGTGACATAAAAGGGTAGGCTTATTAGGGATAAGTGAGCAAAAACAAGTAATGGCCTCAATCATATACAAGCATGTAAATATACTAAATAATAGACATATAGAATGGAACAAAGCAAATATTTTAATTATAGAAAAGAAAACACACAAGAATAAAATATTTATTGTTAAATAATGTAACCATATAATTAGGCTCAAAATCTTACGGGTTGTGTGTTCTTAGCTTTTTAAACTATGTTCCAAATACAACTTCAAACAAATTTAAAAAAAAATTCAATTTAAATTAGTGAAATACTATAAAAATTTCTTAAAAAAGAAAATATTACTTCAACCAAGTAGTAACTAAATGCATAAAATCAAACAAACATGCAATCAAATATGCAGATGCAATAATAAACAAACAAAGAAAATAGAATATTGGTGTTGAAAGGAATGTAACTAACCCCTAGAAGTCGGTATCGACCTCCCCACACTTAAAGATTGCACCGTCCTCGGTGCATGCTAAAATGTGCAAGTGGATGGGGGTTGTGGTTTGGGAGTAGCTTTCTCTTTTTATTCCTTTCCTTGCCGGTGGTTTGGGAGTAGCTTTCTCTCTACCCTTCTTGGTGGCCATCCTGAAAAGGGAAAAAGAAAGTAACTTTTAAAGCTAAGGGTTAAAGCAAGGAAGAGAACGGGAAAGGTGGTAATCAATGCACAGTAAAGAGGAATGACGTTAACACATGGTCATGACTACATGTGAAAAGTCACCAATGGAAATATAGCAAGTGCATGTGATGACAGTTAAATGCAAGGTATTTATTGGCATGCAGGCAAAGGCATGAGTAGCATAGATCAAGCATTCAATGTCCAAGTTAGATTGCCAAGTCTTCCAAACTAACAATATGCTTGTAATAGCAATTATATAAAAATTAATAAAATAGAAAAAGAGTTTTGTGAAAAGTGATGAGCGAATAATTTATACACTTTTTTGCATTGTTTTTAGGTAGTTTTTAGTATAATCTAGCTACTTTTAGGGATGTTTTCATTAGTTTTTATGCTAAATTCACATTTCTGGACTTTACTATGAGTTTGTGTGTTTTTTTGTGATTTCAGGTAATTTCTAGCTGAAATTGAGGGACCTGAGCAAAACTCTGATAAGGAGGCTAACAAAGGACTGCTGATGCTGTTCGAATCTGACCTCCCTGCACTCGAAATGGATTTTTTGAAGCTACAGAAATCCAAATGGCACGCTCTTAATAGCGTTGGAAAGTAGACATCTAGAGCTTTCTAGCAATATATAATAGTACATACTTTATTCGTAATTAGACAACATAAACTGGCGCTCAACGCCAGTTCCATGCTGCATTCTGGAGTCAAACGCCAGAAACACGTCATGAACCAGAGTTGAACGCCCAAAACATGTTACAACTTGGCGTTCAACTCTAAGAGAAGCCTCAGCTCATGGATAGATCAAGCTCAGCCCAAGCACACACCAAGTGGGCCCTGGAAGTGGATTTCTGCATCAATTACTTACTTTTGTAAACCCTAGTAGCTAGTCTAGTATAAATAGGACTTTTTACTATCATATTAGACATCCTGGATTGTAATTTTGATCCTGTGATCACGTTTTGGGGGCTGGCCATTCGGCCATGCCTGAACCTTCATCACTTATGTATTTTTCAACGATGGAGTTTCTACACACCATAGATTAAGGGTGTGGAGCTCTGCTGTACCTCAAGTTTCAATGTAAGTACTACTATTTTCTATTCAATTCGACTTATTCCTATTCTAAGATATTCGTTGCACTTCAACATGATGAATGTGATGATCTGTGACACTCATCATCATTCTCACCTATGAACGCGTGACTGACAACCACTTCCGTTCTACCTTAGACCGGGCGCATATCTCTTTGATTCCTTAATCAGAATCTTCGTGGTATAAGCTAGAATTGATGGCGGCATTCATGGGAATCCGGAAAGTCTAACCTTGTCTGTGGTATTCCGAGTAGGATTCCGGAATTGAATGACTGTGACGAGCTTCAAACTCGCGATTGCTGGGCGTGATGACAAACGCAAAATAATCAAGGGATTCTATTCCAACATGATCGAGAACCGACAGATGATTAGCCGTGCTGTGACAGAGCACTTGGACGATTTTCACTGAGAGGATGTGATGTAGCCATTGACAATGGTGATGCCCTACATACAGCTTGCCATGGAAAGGAATAAGAAGGATTGGATGAAAGCAGTAAGAAAGCAGAGATTCAAAAGGAACACAGCATCTCCATACACCTATCTGAAATTCCCACCATTGAATTACATGAGTAACTTTATCTTTATTTATTTATTATTTATTTTTATTATTCGAAAATCAATAATCCTTTATTATCCGCCTGACTGAGATTTACAAGATGACCATAGCTTGCTTCAAACCAACAATCTCTGTGGGATCGACGCTTACTCACGTAAGGTATTACTTGGACGACCCAGTACAATTGCTGGTTAGTTGTGCAGAGTTGTGACAAAGTGAGATTCACGTTTGAGATCACCAAATCTTTGGAGCCATTGTTCTTTTATGTTTTATTAGGTTCATGATCATGTGGAGTCACAAAAAAAAATACTAAAATTAAAAATAGAATAAAAAACAGCAGAAGAAAAATCACACCCTGGAGGAAGGACTTACTGGCGTTTAAACGCCAGTAAGGAGCATCTGGCTGGCAATCAACGCCAGAACAGAGCATGGATCTGATGTTAAACGCCAGAAACATGCAGCAATTTGGCATTTAAACGCCAGGATTGCACACTGAGGAAAGCTTGCGTTCAACGCCAGAAACATGCTGCAGATGGGCGTTGAACGCCCAGAACAAGCTTAGAGCTGGCGTTTAATGTCAGAAACAAGCACCAATCTGGCGTTAAACGTCAGGATTGCATGCATAGGACATTTTACACACCTCATTAGTGCAGGGATGAAAATCCTTGACACCTCAAGAGTTGTGGACCCCACAGGATCCCCACCTACCTCCACTCACCTTCTCTCTTCTTCACCAATCACCTCAATCTCTCTTCCCCATCACCTCTTCACCACTCACATCCATCCATCTCTTCCCCACCCAATCCCACCCATATGGCCGAAACATACACATCTCTCCCTCTCCTCCATATCTTCTTCTCCTTCCATTCTTTCTTCTTTGCTCGAGGGCGAGCAACATTCTAAGTTTGGTGTGGTAAAAGCATAGCTTTTTTTGTTTTTTCATAACCATTGATGGCACCTAAGGCCAGAGAAACCTCGAAAAAAAAGAGAGAAAAGGGAAGACAAAAAATTTTTTTCCACCTCCGAGTCATGGGAGATGGAGAGATTTATCTCAAGGGTCCATAGCTCAGCAGAAGAGCATTTGACTGCACATCAAGAGAGCATGAGGAATTCCCTCATCAAGAAATCCCTGAGATACCTCAGGGGATACATTTTCCTCCACACAACTATTGGGAGCAACTAAGGATAAGAGCACCAAAATCACTAGGGATCAAGCAACAGAGGCAAGGAAGAGACATAAAGGAGCTCAAAAAGCACCATTAGTCCTTCAAAAAGGCGCCACCCTCACTAAGGTGGACTCATTCCTTAACTTCCTTGTTCTTAACTCTGTTTTTCGATTTTTATGCTATATGTGTGTTTATGTTTTGTGTCTCTACCTCATGATCATTAGTATTGAGTAACCATGTCTTAAGGCTATAAATAAATCCATAAATTCTTCACCTCTCTTAAATGAAAAATGTTTCTAATTCAAAAGAACAAGAAGTACATGAATTTCGAAATTATCCTTGAATTTAGTTTAATTATATTGATGTGGTGACAATACCTTTTGTTTTCTAAATGAATGCTTGAACAGTGCATATCTTTGATCTTGTTGTTTATGAATGTTAAAATTGTTGGCTCTTGAAAGAATGATGAACAAAGAGAAATGCTATTGATAATCTGAAAAATCATGAAATTGATTCTTGAAGCAAGAAAAAGCAGTGAAAAAGCAAAAACTTGCGAAAAAATATTTGGCGAAAAAAAATAAATAAATAGAAAGAAAAAGAAAAAGCAAGCAGAAAAAGCCAATAGCTCTTAAAACCAAAAGGCAAGGGTAAAAAGGATCCAAGGCTTTGAGCATCAATGGATAGGAGGGCCCAAGGAAATAAAATCCAGACCTAAGCGGCTAAATCAAGCTGTCCCTAACCATGTGCTTGTGGCATGCAGGTCCAAGTGAAAAGCTTGAGACTGAGTGGTTAAAGTCGTGATCCAAAGCAAAAAGAGTGTGCTTAAGAGCTCTGGACACCTCTAACTGGGGACTCTAGCAAAGCTGAGTCACAATCTGAAAAGGTTCACCCAGTCATGTGTCTGTGGCATTTATGTATCCGGTGGTAATACTGGAAAACAAAGTGCTTAGGGCCACGGCCAAGACTCATAAAAGTAGTTGTGTTCAAGAATCAACATACTTAACTAGGAGAATCAATAACACTATCCGAAATTTTAATTTCCTAGAGAAGCCAATCATTCTGAACTTCAAAGGAAAAAGTGAGATGCCAAAACTGTTCAGAAGCAAAAAGCTACAAGTCCCGCTCATCTAATTAGGACTAATATTCATTGATATTTTGGGATTTATAGTATATTCTCTTCTTTTTATCCTAATTTATTTTCAGTTGCTTGGGGACAAGCAATAATTTAAGTTTGGTGTTGTTATGAGCGGATAATTTATACGTTTTTTTGCATTGTTTTTAGGTAGTTTTTAGTATAATCTAGCTACTTTTAGGGATGTTTTCATTAGTTTTTATGCTAAATTTATATTTCTGGACTTTACTATGAGTTTGTGTGTTTTTCTGTGATTTCAAGTAATTTCTGGCTGAAATTGAGGGACCTGAGCAAAACTCTGATAAGGAGGCTAACAAAGGACTGGTGATGCTGTTGGAATCTGACCTCCCTTCACTCGAAATGGATTTTTTGGAGCTACAAAACACCAAATGGCGCGTTCTTAACGGCGTTGAAAAGTAGACATCTAGATCTTTCCAGCAATACATAATAGTCCATACTTTATTCGTAATTAGATGACATAAACTGGCGTTCAACGCCAGTTCCATGCTGCATTCTGGAGTCAAACGCCAGAAACACGTCACGAACCAGAGTTGAACACCCAAAACACGTTACAACTTGGTGTTCAACTCCAAGAGAAGTCTCAGTTCGTGGATAGATCAAGCTCAGCCCAAGCACAAACCAAGTGGGCCCTGGAAGTGGATTTCTGCATCAATTACTTACTTTTGTAAACCCTAGTAGCTAGTCTAGTATAAATAGGACTTTTTACTATCATATTAGACATCCTGGATTGTAATTTTGATCCTGTGATCACGTTTTGGGGGCTGGCCATTCGGCCATGCCTGAACCTTCATCACTTATGTATTTTTCAACGATGGAGTTTCTACACACCATAGATTAAGGGTGTGGAGCTCTGCTGTACCTCAAGTTTCAATGTAAGTACTACTATTTTCTATTCAATTCGACTTATTCCTATTCTAAGATATTCGTTGCACTTCAACATGATGAATGTGATGATCTGTGACACTCATCATCATTCTCACCTATGAACGCGTGACTGACAACCACTTCCGTTCTACCTTAGACCGGGCGCATATCTCTTTGATTCCTTAATCAGAATCTTCGTAGTATAAGCTAGAATTGATGGCGGCATTCATGGGAATCCGGAAAGTCTAACCTTGTCTGTGGTATTCCGAGTAGGATTCCGGAATTGAATGACTCTGACGAGCTTCAAACTCGCGATTGCTGGGCGTGATGACAAACGCAAAAGAATCAAGGGATTCTATTCCAACATGATCGAGAACCGACAGATGATTAGCCGTGCTGTGACAGAGCACTTGGACCATTTTCATTGAGAGGATGGGATGTAGCCATTGACAACGATGATGCCCTACATACAGCTTGCCATGGAAAGGAATAAGAAGGATTGGATGAAAGCAATAGGAAAGCAGAGATTCAAAAGGAACACAGCATCTCCATACACCTATCTGAAATTCCCACCATTGAATTACATGAGTAACTTTATCTTTATTTATTTATTATTTATTATTATTATTCAAAAATCCAATAATCCTTTATTATCTGCCTGACTGAGATTTACAAGATGACCATAGCTTGCTTCATGCCAACAATCTCTGTGGGATCGACTCTTACTCACGTAAGGTATTACTTGGACGACCCAGTACACTTGCTGGTTAGTTGTGCGGAGTTATGACAAAGTGAGATTCACGTTTGAGAGCACCAAATCTTTGGAGCCATTGTTGATGATCACAATTTCGTCCACCAAAAAGCAAGCATTTAGAGTAGTAGATTAAAAGAAACTAAAAATAGTGCACAATGCCATATGGGCGTTTTCACAAACACATAACATGCATGTTAAATAAGGTATGGAAAGTATTAAGTTAAACATGCAAGCAACCCTATAAAAATAATATATAACTGTTAAAGAAGTCCTAAACAATCCACAAGCAACATATAAAGATAATGACCCAAATAAATCTCCAACACCAATTAAAAGAAAAAGAAAAAGAAGGGAAAGAAAAGATTTAGATTTGGGGAAGAAAAGATAAGATAGTTGGCGGTGATTTGGATAGGCTGTGCGGCGCAGGTGACGCGGACGCGTGGAGCACGCGTTCGCGTGGTTGGCGCAATTTGTAAGTGACGCGGACGCGTGGGCGATGCGTAAGCGTGATGGGGTTTGTGCCTCCAGCATCATTCCAGCCCCATTCCATCACAACTTGCTACCATACACCCGTTTACGTCGATTTTACAGGGCCTCGCATTCGCGTGGGAGGCATTTTTTCCACATGACGCGGACACATCAGCGACGTGGTCGCGTGGGTCAAATTGTGCCAAAGGCACGCCTCCAGCCATACTTTCACATGACTCTCTGTTCATTTTATTTTCTTCCCAACGCACATACGATGCGGACACATCGGCGACGCTGTCGCGTCGTGTGCGAAATATTTTTTTTAATAATGCAGTATGCAGAATGCAATGCTAATATGAATGCTATGCATGATTCCAGGTTCAATCAAAACTCAAAAACAAACTGAAATTAAAACTGAAAAAGGAACAATCATACCATAGTGGGTTGTCTCCCACCTAGCACTTTTAGTTAAAGTCCTTAAGTTGGACATTTGATGAGCTCCCTGTTATGGTGGCTTATGCTTGTACTGATCTAGGAATCCCCACCAATGTTTGTACGTCCAATATCCTTCGGGATCCCAAACTTTTCTTGTGCTCCCGTCTTCTTGTTGATCATCATGATTCCATCCGGGTGGCAAGCAGTCTGAATTCTCACTGAAGCAGCCAAACAACATCTTAGACCCATTCAATTGAGCTCTACACCAACCTTTGCGTTTAAACTTAACGCTTCCAACCATAATGAACTTTACAGGACAATTCTTACCACTGACCATCTTCCTCTTACTCTTAATGCCATAAAGAGCTCTAAGTTGACCATCCGTCTCCAGTAGCCCGTATTCAAGTAGGGAAGTAAAGGATAAGGATAGGAATTTTACCCACTTGAACATTGTGTTGGACAGTAATGGTCTTGGGAGAGATATTTCTAATGAATTTGCAAGCTCCACTCCCTTGTGCTCTTCTTTGACAACTTCCACCTCTTTGTAAGCTTCTTCAATTTCAACCTCTTCCTTTTGGTAGCTTTCTTCCAATTCAATCTCTTCTTTATTGTTTACCAAGGGCATAGGAGGTTGTGCTTCTTCTTTTTTAAAGTCCATATCAAGTCCAATGGAAGAGGATTCAAATGTAGATAAGAATTCATCAATGATTGAATCCATCCCTTGATCATCCCCTTCAAAGTCTTCAACCATGAGATGCCTTGGAGGTTGTACACCCTCCTCAACATCAATTTCAAACGTCTTTGAAGGAGGCTCTATGACTTGAATTTCCCATGGAGGTTCTGCATCTCCTAAGTCTTCAACCACTTCTTCTTCTTCAATGGCGGGCGTAGCTTCTTCCAATTATTCTAGTACAAAATCGTGCTGCTCACTGTCCACCAGAGTTTCTAACTTCTCTTTCATGCCACGTTCTTCAGTATATTCTCCACACGAAGCCATGGGGGCTCCTTGAATGTCCGAATGTCGGGAAGTTAATTGATTTATCGCTTGCTCCAATTGATGAAGGGTTGCATGAAATTGATCCACTGTTTCCTTGAGACGATTCTTTGATTCTTGTTCTGCTTGGGTATCATAAGTAGGACCATAAGGCTCTTGGATTGATGGATATGGATATGGTGCATATGGAGGTGGTGGTTCTTGGGAGTGATTGGGTTGGAATTGGGGTGGTTCTATATATGGTTCATATGGTTCATAAGGTGGTTGGTATGTTGGATGACGGTTAGGGTCATATGGAGGTGAATGGTAAAAAGGGGCTTGTGAGTATGGTGGTCCAAAGCTATGTTGAGGAGGGGATTCATAGGCGTATGGTGGTAGTTGTTGATAATCAAAAGAGTGCTCACCATAGCCATTGCCTTGATATGCATCACAGAATGGTTGTTGATAGTCCATTGGAGGTGGTTGTTGCCATGAGGGTTGATCAAATCCTTGTGGCTCTTCCCATCTTTGATTGTTCCAACCTTGATGCCTGTTCTCATTGTAATTTCATCTTTCTGCAACATAATTGTAACCAGACTCATAGCCAAAGGGGTGAGAGTTCATAGTAGTAGGAGAAAATAGAAGCAAAAACTAACATAAAAATATTTTGAAAAAGATATGATTTTTGAAAAAAGATAAGATAAGAATTTAAAAAGATATGATTTTTGAAAAAAAATTGATTTTTGAAATTTAAAACTAAGATAAGATAAGATAAAAAAATTTTAAATATATTTACAATAACCAATAATAAGGCACACGTTTGCAATTTCCCGGCAATGGCGCCATTTTGAAGAACGAAACTCTCGCGCGATCTAGAATTTTCACAAATAAATTCCCGTTGTAAGTATAGCTTCTAAACCAAGCAATCAACCTTTTTTTACAAATGTTTTGGTTGTCACAAGTAACAAACCAAATAAAATTTATAAACCAAAGTATTCAAACATCGGGTCGTCTTCTCAAGAAATTGCATGGAAGTGTGTTTTATTATTGGTTATGGAAAACGGTATTTTTGGGTTTTTGACAAGGTTTGAATAAGAGAAATAGATTGCAGGAAATTAATAAATTCATAACTAATAAAACTCTTGGTAAGGTATGAAAACTGGAAGTCATATCCTAGTTATCCTTATCAATGGTGATGAGAATTATACTTTTACTACCACTAAGTCAACCTCTAACTATGAAGGTCAGTTAAATGGACAGATTAATTTAACACCTAAAGTCCTAGTCAACTCCTTAAGGAAAGACTAGAGTTATATGAATCTAAGTTAATCAGCAAGAATAACAATTACCAATTACGACGAGTTTGACAACTCAAGAGTCACCAATTAATCAACCAGAACCAAGAACATAGAAAGCTAAATTAAAATCATAAATATCTGGAATACCTCAAATTATATTGAATGAAGATGTCAATTCTAACATGGAAAAGTTCATAAGCCAATTGGGCAACATAAATCAAATACAAATAAAAGCTTCAGAGTAAACAAAAATAGAAGAGAGACATAAATTATTGAACCTGGCATGAAGAAACAATCCTAATGACTAAAAGAAATCCTAATCCTAAAACTTAAGAGAGAGGAGAGAACCTCTCTCTCTCTAAAAACTACATCTAAATTGTGAAAAGTGTGAATTATGAATCTCCTCCTTTCATTCCTCTACTTTTCAGCCTTTAATATGTGTTTTCTGGGTCGAGAACTGGGTCAAAAACAGCCCAAAAATAGCTGGATGCGTATTCCAACACGCTGATTTTCGTCACTGCGACGCGTCCGCGTGGAGTGCGTGTTTGCGTCACCTAGTTGTGCGATCACTATAACAAATTATATATCAAATCGAAGCCCCGAACGTTAGCTTTCCAACGCAACTGAAACCGCATCATTTGGACCTATGTAGCTCAAGTTATGACCGTTTGAGTGCAAAGAGGTCAGGTTGACAGCTTTGCAACTTCTTCAACTTCTTATATTCCTTCCACTTTTGCATGCTTCCTTTCCATCCTCTAAGTCATTTCTTCCCTGTAATCTCTAAAATCACTTAACACACATATAAGGTATCGAATGGTAATAAGAGAGGATTGAACATAGCAATTTTAAGGTCCAAAGAAGCATGTTTTCAATTATAGCACAAAATTCGGAAGGAAAAAGTAAACTCATGCAATTAATATGAATAAATGTGCAAAGACTTGATAAAAACCACTCAATTTAGCACAATATAAACTATAAAATAGTGGTTTATCAGGGAGCAATAGACAATTCTCATCACAATTGATAAGGATAACTAGGATAGAACTTCCAATTCTCATACCTTCCCAAGAGTTTTTATTGTTATTTTTCTATTCTCTCTACAATTTACTCTTCTCATTTCTTATCTCCACAACCCCAATTTATACAACTCATAACCAATAATAAGAACACCTCCCTACAATTCCTTGAGAGACGACCCGAGGTTTAAATACTTTGGTTATCAATTTTATCAGGGATTTGTTACTTATGACAACCAATCTTTTGCACAAAAGGATTCCTTGTTGGTTTAGAAGCTATACTTTTAACGAGAACTTATTTGTAAAATTCTAGACCATGCAAGAATCCGCTCGTCAAAATGGCGCCGTTGCCGGGGAATTGTAAACGTGTGCCTTATTATTGGTTATTGTAAATATTTTATTTTTGCATGTTCTTAGTTTTTATTAGTTTTAGGACTTAGTTGCCTATTTTTATTAGTTTTTGTTTTTTCTTTTCTACTATGACTTCTCACCCCTCTGGCTACGAGCGTAGTTATAATTATGTTACAGGAAGAGGAGATTATAATGCCAACATGCACCATGGTGGGAACAATCAAAGATGGGAGGAGCCACAAGGATTTGATCAACCCTCTTGGCAACAACCCCCTCCAATGTACTACAAGCAACAACCATTCCATGATGCATACCAAGACAATGGTTAGGGTGGACCTTTTCGTGACACTCAATACCCACCACAACACGTCTATGAACCCCCTCCTCCTCAACGTAGCTTTGAACCACCCTAATCACAAGCTCCTTTTCACCATTCACCTTCATATGACCCTTACAATCATCCACCATACCTACCACCTTATGAGCCATATGAACCATATTTAGAACCACCCCAATTTCAACCCAATTACTCCCAAGAACCACCACCTCCATATACACCATGTTCATATCAATCAATCCAAGAGCCTTATAATCCCAATTATGTTATCCAAGAGGAACAAGAGTCAAGGAATCGTCTCAAGGAGACACTGGATCAATTTCAAGCAGTCGTTCATCAATTGGAGCGAGCAATAGGTGATTTAGCCTCTCGGCATTTTGACACTCAAAGTGTTCCCATGGCTACATGTGGAGAATCAATAAAAGAGCATAGCATGAAGAAGACACTAGAAACTCCAATGGACAATGAGGAACATGCCTTTGTATTGGAACAAGTGGAGGAAATCGTAATAGCTGAAGAAGAGGAAGTAGTTGAAGACTTAGGAGATGCGGAACCTCCATGGGAAAGACCAGTCATAAAGCCTCTTTCCAAGATGTCTGATGTTGATGTTGAGGAGGGTGTACAACCTCCAAGGCATATCATGGTTGAAGACTTTGAAGAGGTTGATCAAGAAATGGAGATTAAAGAAGAAGAGGCACAGCCTCCCATGCCCTTGGTAAGTAATGAAGCAGAGATTGAATTAGAAAAAACTACCAAGAGGAAGAGGTTGAAGTTGAAGAAGCTTGCAAGGAGGTGGAAGAATTCAAAGAAGAGCAAAAGGGAGTGGAGCTTGCAAGATCATTAGAAACACCTCTCCCAAAGCCATTACCATCCAACACAACATTCAAGTGGGTAAAATTCTTATCCTTGACCTTTACTTTCCCACTTGAATATGGTTTACTTGAGACGGATGGTCAACTTAGAGCTCTTTGTGGCATTAAGAGTAAAAAGGAGATGGTTAATGGTTGGCAACACCATCCTAGGTTCGTTATGGTTGGAAGCTCAAGGCCTGATTGCAAGGGTTAGTATAATTCTCAATTGATTGGGTCTAGGAGGATGTATGGGTGCCTAAATGAGAATTCCAAGGCTGAACCACCCGGATGGAATCATCATGATCCACTTGAAGACAGGTGTAGAAATAGGATTTGGGATCTGGGAATATATGAGGATCAATTTTGGGAGCTCAAAGCTTGTGAAGAACTTCATCAAAGCTTGAAGAATTTACCTGGTATTGATAAAGATTATTGGAAGTCCAAGCATCGGTGGAAGTTTCAAGACAAGTTCAAGCACAAGCCACCATGACAAGGAGCTCGCCAAATGTCCAACTTAAGGACAATAACTAAAAGTGCTAGGTGGGAGACAACCCACCATGGTATGATCGTTCTTTTCTCTCTTCTTAGTTTTCTTTTTAAGTGGCTCTTCTCATTATTAGTACATATAGTTTGCATCTTCATCTGTATATTGCATAAAAAAATTTGAGAAAAATTGGGCAGAAAGTTGCGTGGGACCTGTGCAAGAAGTGTGTCTTACATAAAAACAAAATCACGCGTACGCGTCCTCCACGCGTACGCGTCACTTGGGATTTTGGCACTTCACGCATACGCGTCCATGACGCGCACACGTGACCCAGCAAAATCGACGTAAAAAATGTATTAGCCGAAAGTTATGCTGGCTTGGTGCTGGCACTGTGCCCGAGGCACAAAATGTATCACGCATACACGTCCCTGATGTGTGCGCATCATTTTCAAAATCTGTACTTCTACGTGTGCGCGTGCTTGACGCGCATGCGTCACATGCAAGGTTGGGCCACAACATTGAGGAAATAGAGAGTTGTGCGTGCGCGGAGCTGGCCTCGTGCATCTAGCACGACGAGTGGTCACGCGTACGCATGACCGACGCTTACGTGCCATTTTTGATTCTGCTCACCCACGCGTCGCGTCCCGTTCTCCATCTTACTCCTTTCTTCTCTCTTTTCTTATTCTTTCCTCCTTCCTTTCTTCTTCCTTTTCTTCTCTCTTTCGTTTCTATACTTGTTGTTTTCACATTGGTGTTAAAATTCTCTTACTCAACTGTTGCATATTTTTGCATTATTTTGGGTGCTCTTTGACTTGTTTGCTATTTAGTTGACATGCCCTGTGCTTCTACTATTTTCTCACTTACATGTTATAGCTACCATGTATTTGAGAACCTTATTATTTGGCACTAGCCCATATATGTTTTATTTCTTTTCATATCTTTGCTTGTGGGTTCTTTCCCTTCCTTTTTCTCTTCTTTTAGGATGGCCACCAAGAGGGAAAAGGAAACGTTTCTAACTAGAGCAATAAACAAGTCTGCCGCACGATCTTTTGGAGAAAAAGCATCAGTTGGAGCCACCCGTCCACTTGTACATCTCTACATGCACCGAGGACGGTACAATCTTTAAGTATGGGGAGATCGATACCGACTTCCACGGGTTAGTTAGTTCCTTCTCAACACCAATGAGGGATTTCCTTTGTTAGTTCATTGTTGCATTGCATAATAGATTGCATGTGTAGTTGATTGTTTGCATTTAAGTACTACTTGGTGAAAGTAATGATTTCCTTTTCAAGAAACTATTTTATAGCATTTTACTAATTTGAATTAAAATTTTTGTTGAACTTGTTTGAAGAAATTTTATTTTGGAACATGGTTTAGAGCTCGAACACACAAAACTAGTGAGATTTTGAGCCTATTTGATTGGTTGCATTTTATCAACTAATATATTTTATTTTTGTGTCTGTTGTTCTCTCTATAATTGTGATATTTATCTTGCTTAATTCTATATTTCCATTGTTTAATGTATGCATGCACTTACATGATTGAGGCCTTGTTTTACTTAGCTTACATACCCACATGGCCTTAACCTTTTCGTTATCCTTTGCAAACCAAAGTTGAGCCTATTTTACCCATTTGTTCTTTAATTTAGCTCATCACTAACTCTGAGCGGAAAATAATAATGTCCCTAATTTGAATCTTTGGTTAGCTTAGACTAGTGAGAGTGCTCATGATTTAAGTGTGGGGAAATTGGGTTTGCCAATATTTGGTTTGAGAATTAGGCATTGTATATTTTTTGTGAAATTGTGGAAAAGATGGTTAAGCACATATTCTTGCATTCAATACCTTAATCATATGCATTGAGAAAAACAAAAGAGAAAAAGAAAAAGAAAATAAAAATATACAAAAAAAAAGAAAAAAAGAAAAAAAAGAGCAAATAATAACAAGGGGACAAAATGCCCCAAAGTAATAATATCAATGCATATGAGTTGTACTTGAATTTGGGATGCATGAATATGTGGTAAACATAGTTAATGGGTAGTTAGGCTTTATATTATAATTAAATGGATTGTCTTAGGTTAGGTGGGAAGTTTATGCTAATTAAGGATTCAGATTTTAGTCCACTTGACCAAATACAATCCTACCTTGACCCTAACCCCATTACAACCCTTAAAAGACCTCTTGACATGTGTATCTGTGCATTAATTCTTTGTTGATTGGTAGAAGAAAAGAAAGGCTTAAAAAGAAAGATTAGTAGAGAATTGAGAGAATCGAACCTTAAACACTTGAGTGATTAGAGTGTATACACTTCCGGTGAGGGTTCGATGCTCGATTCTTTGTTCCTGACTTTCATGAGCTATTTTCTTCTGCAAGTTTATTTGTACTTCATTTTATGATTTGAATTAGTAAAATCCAGTTCATATTTCTTCTTGAAAGATTTATTTACTTTTAACCAAGTAGGTAGAAACATTTTGCATGTAGTTGCATTCATATAGATAGGTTGCATCTCATACTTTCTACCATTCCTCTTCACTCTTATAGCTTCTCTTGAGCTTAGCATGAGGACATGCTAGTGTTTAAGTGTGGGCAGATTTGATGCACCACTATTTCATGGTACATCTTGTGCCTAATTGAGTGGATTTTATCCATTATTCTCACACTTATTCATAGAATTCGCATGTTTTTCATTTTCCTTCCTGATTTTGTGCTATGATTGAAAACATGTTTCTTTGGCCTTAAATTTGCTATGTTTAATTCTCTCTCATTACCATTCGATGCCCTGATATGTGTGTTAAGTGTTTTTAGAGATTATAGGGTAGGAATGGCTTAGAGGATGGAAAGGAAGCATGCAAAAGTGGAAGGAATACAAGAAAATGAAGGAACTGCAAAGCTGTCAACCCTAACCTCTTCGCACTCAAATGCTCATAACTTGAGATACAAAAGTCCAAATGAGGCGGTTTTAGTTGCGTTGGAAAGCTAACATCTGGGGCTTCACAACGATATATAATTTGTCATAGTTGCCATGCTGTTAGATGATGCGCACGCGTGGATCACACATACGCTTGACCTGGCAAAGGTTCAATCCATGCATACGCGTGGGCGACGCGTACACTTGACAGAGCCGCGACCTGTACGTATCAGAAATTACCCCCAGTAATTTCTGGACTGTTTTTGACCCAATTTTTGGCCTAGAAAATACAGATTAGAGGATACATAGTGGGGGAATTATTTCATTCATTCAGAGTCATTCATTTCAACACATTCACTGAACTTTAGGTTTTAGATTTAGTTTTAGAGAGAGAGGTTCTCTAATCTCTCTTAGGTTTTAGGATTTAGGATTTCTTTAGGATTTAGGTTTATCTCATCTCAATCTCAGGTTTAATGTTCCTTGACTTAATTCTCTCCTACTCTTATTAACTTTAATACTTTGATCTATATATCCCTTTTGTGATTGGATTCTCTATTTAATATAATTTGAGGTATTTCATATTCAAGATTGCTCTCTTTTGATCTATGTTGCTGATATTTGAGATTGGTTATTTGGATGTTATTATCTCCTATTGCTTCTCTACTATTTGGTGTTACACCCTCCTAGTGTTTGATAAAATGCTTGGGAGGATTTTAATTTAGATTTTCACCCTTTTGGCCTTGGTTGAGTAATTGGTGACACTTGAGTTATCAAACTCCTTTCATTGATTGCAAATTGAAAGTTGCTAATTAACTTGAGTTCCACTAACTCTAGTCTTTCCTTGGGAGTTGACTAGGACTTAAGGATTCATGTTGATTTATCCACTTGACTTATTGATGAGCGGATATTTTATACGCTTTTTGGGGGTAATTTCATGTAGATTTTAGCATGTTTTAATTAGTTTTTAGTAGAATATTATTAGTTTTTAGGCAAAAATCATATTTCTGGACTTTACTATGAGTTTGTGTGTTCGTCTGTGATTTCAGGTATTTTCTGGCTGAAATTGAGGGAGCTGAGTAAAAATCTGAGTTAGGCTGAAAAAGGACTGCTGATGCTGTTGGATCCTGACCTCCCTGCACTCGGAATGGAATTTTTGGAGCTACAAGAGCCCAATTTATGCGCTCTCAATTGGGTTGGAAAGTAGACATCCAGGGCTTTCCAACAATATATAATAGTCTATACTTTGCGCAACGATAGATGACGTAAACTGGCGTTCAACACCAGTTCCATGTTGCAGTCTGGCGTCCAGCGCCAGAAACAAGTTACAAATTGGAGTTCAACGCCAGAAACAGGTTACAACCTGGCGTTGAACGCCCAAAATAGCCCAGGCATGTGAGAAGCTTAAGTCTCAGCCCCAGCACACACCAAGTGGGCCCCAGAAATGGATTTCTGCACTATCTATCATAGTTTACTCATTTTCTGTAAACCTAGGTTATTAGTTTACTATTTAAACAACTTTTAGAGACTTAATTTGTATCTCATGACATTTTCAGATCTGAATTTTATACACTTTGATGGCATGAGTCTCTAAACTCCATTGTTGGGGGTGAGGAGCTCTGCAGCGTTTCAATGAATTAATGCAATTGTTTCTATTTCTCCATTCAAAGGTGAGTGTGTTCCTATCTAAGATGTTCATTCGCGCTTAATTGTGAAGGAGGTGATGATCCGTGACACTCATCGCCTTCCTCAATCCATGAATGTGTGCCTGACAAACACCTCCGTTCTACATCAGATTAAATGAGCATCTCTTAGCTTCCTTAATCAGAATCTTCGTGGTATAAGCTAGAACTGATGGCGGCCACTCTTGAGGATCCAGAAAGTCTAAACCTTGTCTGTGGTATTCCGAGTAGGATTCAAGGATTGAATGGCTGTGACGCGCTTCAAACTCGCGATTGCTGGGCGTGATGACAAACGCAAAAGGATCAATGGATCCTATTCCAACATGATCGAGAACCAACAGCTGATTAGTCGTGCTGTGACAGAGCATCTGGACCGTTTTCACTGAGAGGATGGGAAGTAGCCACTGACAATGGTGACACCCTACATACAGCATGCCATGGATGGAACTTTACAAACAATTGAGTTGAATATTACATTGCAAAAATTCAGAGGACAAAGCATCTCCAAAACTCCAACATATCCTCCAGTAATAAAGTAACAATTACTTATTCCAAACACTTTTACTTCTTACAATTAAATCCAAATAATCTTATTGGCATCCTGACTAAGATTAATAAAATAAACATAGCTTGCTTCAAACCAATAATCTCCGTGGGATCGACCCTTACTCACGTAAGGTATTACTTGGACGACCCAGTGCACTTGCTGGTTAGTTGTACGGATTGCAAATTCGTGCACCACTTACCTTCATAGTTAGAGGTTGACCAAGTGGGAGCAACGGATAATTCTCATCACAATTGATAAGGATAACTAGGATAGAACTTCCAATTCTCATACCTTGCCAAGAGTTATTATTGTTATTTTTCTATTCTCTCTACAATTTACTCTTCTCATTTCTCATTCCCACAACCCCAATTTATACAACTCATAACCAATAATAAGAACACCTCCCTGCAATTCTTTGAGAGATGACCCGAGGTTTAAATACTTCGGTTATCAATTTTATTAGGGGTTTGTTACTTGTGACAACCAATCTTTTGCACGAAAGGATTCCTTGTTGGTTTAGAAGCTATACTTTTAACAAAAATTTATTTGGAAAATTCTAGACCACGCAAGAATCCGCTCGTCAACAACGTTGCGGGAGGCCGTTGATTTGGAGGTTAGATGCACGTCTCCTAAAAAAACTCCCTTCGTCTGCCTCTTTGCAGTAGACATTCGGAACTGGTTACGTTTTGTAGTAGCTTATGTACTTATTTGAAACTGAATGTGGTTCAATCGCGGTTTTGAAATGCTTTGTAACTTGTTAGGGATCATGGCTTTTGGATGTAATTTAATACACCCGCATAAAACACCGGATGTGATGAATTAAATACACTAAATGAAGCACGGTAACAACTGTGAATCAATAAACAACTACTACTAATTAACATTATTAGGAGATTAACAAATCATTGTGAAGTTTCAGAATTCAAAATTACAAAAATTACTAATTGTGAAGATTCATCCGTCGTAATAGTAGAGGATGATGTGGTTCTGTAAAGCTTTAATGAAAAATTCGTCAGTGGTGCACGAAATTGTGATCATCAATGGCGCCATCAACATGGTATGCTCAATTACAATCTCAACTCTTTATCACAACTTCGCACAACTAACCAGCAAGTGCACTGGGTCGTCCAAGTAATAAACCTTACGCGAGTAAGGGTCGATCCCACGGAGATTGTTGGTATGAAGCAAGCTATGGTCATCTTGTAAATCTCAGTCAGGCGGATTCAAATGGTTATGGAGGATTAATGATTAAAAAATGAATAAAACATAAAATAAAGATAGAGATACTTATGCAATTCATTGGTGAGAATTTCAGATAAGCGTATGGAGATGCTTTGTCCCTTCCGTCTCTCTGCTTTCCTACTGTCTTCATCCAATCCTTCTTACTCCTTTTCATGGCAAGCTATATGTTGGGCATCACCGTTGTCAATGGCTACAGTCCCGTCCTCTCAGTGAAAATGTTCAACGCGCTTTATCACAGCACGGCTAATCATCTGTCGGTTCTCAATCAGGTTGGAATATAATCTAGTGATTCTTTTGCGTCTGTCACTAATGCCCAGCCTTCAGGAGTTTGAAGCTCGTCACAGTCATTCAATCCTTGAATCCTACTCAGAATACCACAGACAAGGTTTAGACCTTCCGGATTCTCAAGAATGCCGCCATCAATTCTAGCTTATACCACGAAGATTTTGATTAAGGAATCCAAGAGATAAACATTCAAGCCTTGTTTGCTTGTAGAACGGAAGTGGTTGTCAGGCACGCGTTCATAAGTGAGAATGATGATGAGCGTCACATAATCATCACATTCATCATGTTCTTGGGTGCGAATGAATATCTTAGAACAAGAATGAGCTGAATTGAATAGAAGAACAATAGTAATTGCATTAACACTCGAGGTACAGCAGAGCTCCACACCTTAATCTATGGTGTGTAGAAACGCCACCGTTGAAAATACATAAGAACAAGGTCTAGGCATGGCCGAATGGCCAGCCTCCCATAATCTAAGAACTAGACGTCCAAAGATGATCCTAAGATCTAAAGTGATCAAAAGATTCCAGGATGTAAAATACAATAGTAAAAGGTCCTATTTGTAGATAACTAGTAGCTTAGGGTTTACAAAAATGAGTAAATGCCCTAAAAATCCACTTCCAGGCCCACTTGGTATGTGCTTGGGCTGAGCATTGAAGCTTTTATGTGTAGAGACTTTTCTTGGAGTTAAATGCCAGCTTTTGTGCCAGTTTGGGCGTTTAACTCCCATTCTTGTGCCAGTTCCAGCGTTTAACGCCGGGCAGTCTTGAGCTGATTTGGATCGCCGGTTTGGGCCATCAAATCTCGAGCAAAGTATAAACTATTATATATTTCTGGAAAGCACAGGATGTCTACTTTTTAACGCAATTGAGAGCGCCCCAATTGGGCTTCTATAGCTCCAGAAAATCCACGTCGAGTGCAGGGAGGTTAGAATCCAACAGCATCTGCAGTCCTTTTCAGCCTCTGAATTGGATTTTTGCTCAGGTCCCTCAATTTCAGCCAGAAAATACCTGAAATCACATAAAAACACACAAACTCATAGTAAAGTCCAGAAAAGTGAATTTTAACTAAAAACTAATAAAAATATAATAAAAACTAACTGAAACATACTAAAAACATACTAAAAACAATGCCAAAAAGCGTATAAATTATCCGCTCATCAGTCAGCAACAATCCATCCATCATTATTAACTCTCTTCCACTACGTACAAAGCCACTACACGTAAACAACTGACTAACACAGATTTTTCCAACGAAAATAATTTGACCATGTCCCATGTTAACACCGGCCGATGACTACTTCAGTCATTCAAACTTCAAAGCCATTGGCACTAATTGACATACATTTCTAATCCTGGGAGATCACTCTATTTGCAATGCTATGTGCACATTAACAAAAGGAAAGATTATCGTGATTAGTATCTAAAGCATAGGTTAATGAGGGCAATGTAGAATTCTATGCTTGAAAATAAAATATAGATTAAAGATATTAATATATTGACATGCCGCATTGTACTTCACAAATGGAGGCAAGAAAACAACATGGATTGAGTGTACTTGGGTGGGGGTGGGGGTGGTGGTTGGGGAGTTTAGGATACATGATTTCTCAATATATATACAAGCGGTAGTCTTGTGGCCCCAGCCGCTCGAAGTCACACACATGGTCGTGTCTTAGTTAGCATGCAGTTGCTAGGACAGACCAGCCTACTCCAAAACATCTGTTTGTCTTCCTGGCATAGTGCCTATATTGAACGGTCCACGCGCGCCTCTCGTTGGTAATCAAAATTGGGCTATCCTCGTAGACTCCCGGTAGAGGTGGGACATTTGACTGGAAGTGAAAACATATTTTTTAGGGTGAGTGCAATGAAATAATTGACTAGAACAATAGCACCAGAAAAGTTGCCTTGAAAAATAAACATTTATAGTATAGATCATAGAATTACCAATTATATTCCAACGTAATGTAATTCGGTGAGGACATATATGTTAATTGTCAGCACACTTACGAGAAAACAGGATGTCACGGGGTGAACGATTGGCATGACAAAGAATGGATTGGTCGATCTGAACCCATCAGCTATGTGCATTGTCCTGGGGGCCGTCGGATAGATTATACAAGTGCAGTCCCTTCCTGGTTCGTCATGGTCCATGTAGTTGATTTCCATTGTATGCCCGTTGAAGAAAATGACATACATGGTGTTTTGAATGTTGTGATAGCGGAACAGCACTAGCCACTCATCCCTTAGGCCGTAGTGTTCCCTGACAGTGGCACATCCTCCTGAAGCACGATCCTTCCATTAGGTTCCATATTCCAGCCCACGTGATGATATTGTCCTGTAGGCATGGTTAGCGTCAGGGGCCGCGGTAGGAGCCGACCATAATCCCGCGAGAACCGTGGCGGCAGCATCTGTAGCAGAAGGTGAAAAAAAATGCAGTGCCACATGGATTGATGATTGCAGGTAGTATAGGAATTGAAATTGGCGTCTATACCAGTGTATTAGGGTCGTTCACCGGGATTATCGCGAATAACTGGACTGTGTTGTTGCCATGTGCGGGTATTGCCTGAAGACTTCCGTGTCGCAAGTTACTGCTGGCACAATGTAAAACAGCAGAAAATACACGCTTTACCCGAGTGCAGATAGCATACAGAAAAGCCGTTAAATAATCTTGTTACCTTCCATAGTTGATCTCGCAGAAACTTGTGCCATGGATGGCCACATAGAAAAATTTTAGTTGGTGATACGATAATAACAGCATGGAACTGCTTCGAAGATGGTAGTATTCGTAAAAGTCCCGCCACCCTCCGGTGAAGACGATTCGATGCGGATGCTCCTCCTCGATGCCCCACGAGATGCTCTATAACTAACCATTTGTGGTGCTTATCTCAATGGGGTTGCTCATGGTCTCCCAGACAAGGTTGGAGAAGGCCGGTGGCATTCTCTGCACGATTAAGAATGCGATAATGATGTGGCCTTGCATGCGGGTATTGGGGTTATGGGATTAGACCAAAAAATGAAAACTTATCGCGTGATATCCGTGATCGTTTTGTTGGTTTTTTTCCGCTCAAAGTCGCCAGTTGAGCCTTTTTTTATGATTTAAATACATTGTTAATTCAATGGATTTGTTTAGCCTTAATTGTAGCATGGATTTGTTTGCATTGGCACTGTGTTTTCACTCTAATTACATAATTTTGATTTCCCGTATACATTCTACTAATTTTCATAAACCATGATACACATCAATCCATTCGAAAAGCATAATTTAAACATACCCGGAATACAAACAACGATTACATTTGGTCCATAAGTACTCGCGATGGATTTACGCTGTGACAGCCTACTTGTCGCATATGCGATCATCTCACACAAGTGGCCGCTCCATCAGGGAACTAGAGAACCCACCCCTACAATTATAACACACTGAAGGGACATCTCACTCGGCCACTCACCTTTGAATGCGGTTACTCTGTGTCGGGTAACTAAATTAATATGATCCAACGAAATCTCCATTACAAAAATACTGTTAGCACCTCTTGCCTGTTTATGATTAAGTTCGCACGCTGTGATCATATAATCACCCATGATCGTCACAGGATTCCATGGAACACCCAACTGACCAGCAACTCCTAGCTTGATGAATGGGATGATGCACATCGAGTCCAAGTCAATCTTGCACCATATGGTCGATAGTCTGAGCGGGGATCGTTCATATCCGACCAAGTGTGGGATCCCATCAAGCACATGCATCGCCTGCACGTGCTGAATTGAGCTACAGTTTATCCTAATCTTGCTCAGAAGAAAGGTGCCTGCATCCAGAACGACCACATGCGTTGCAATCGTGGCAGCATGTCCACCCCAGTTGACCCACACGACCTTACCAAGGTGGAATACTGAGCTCGCACCCAGGTGAGTGAGACGTTGATCATTTATTACTCGTGTTTCCAGCATCCATCTGCGGAATTGAAAACATTTCAGTGCAAAAACCTGTCCACGAAGTGCCTCTTTAACATATGGACGACGCAGTAATTGTCAGTTCCCATCCGGTATCCAAATGCGTATCCGATAATGGCTTGTCTATATAGGGTATCGGCCGGATCATCCAGTTACCGAGCGACTCGCAACAGTGGGTTCCATACCAGGAGTCTCAAATCAAAACCAGTCGGGCTATACCGAACACAGAGCATACCGCAATCGGAGCCGATAACACTCCACCATCCGTGTGGACCCAGTTATTCTAGCATTAGCGCGGCTACTCTTCCTCTGTCTATACAGTCCACAAGACAGAAAGATTCTGTTGAACAGTACGTCTCCTGGTCACCAATCTGGAGCAACACCTTATGGTGTTTTCCGATGTTTGAGAGTGTGTTGTCCCTCCTAAATTCATCGAAAGACAATCGGACATGCCAAGTTGTGCATGCGGTTCTACATCTTGCCGCCGTCTTTGGGTCTGTCCGGGTGAATATCTCCATCAAGATATCGTTCAAAAATACTTGATCACCCATATCAGCCAACGACTCTGCACCATGATTTGCCATATACCAACTGCTTTTCTTCTTTTTTTTTCAAATTGTATGCCATGAACTAAACTATCTAGAACAAAATAGAGTAAACACTTAAGGGAAGCATGTACCACACACTTTCTCACTTTTGCTAGATTGTAGAGTTGGGGCGCGCGTAGAGTTGTACATCATGATGGGTCTGATGCGTATGTTTCGCGGATAGCTACATTAAGTAACACTAAATTTGATTTATACCAGAAACAAAGAAAATAGGAGATTGCATTGGGAAGAGTCCTGCAACAATGACCATGGAAAGCCTTTTTTTTGGACGTGGCTTTGGGCCAGCAGTCCGACCTAGACCAACACAACAGAAACAATTTGCCCTACACCCCAACCCAGTCCCCGCACCCAATCCAGATGAAACCCGACCCTACCAGAACCTTAGCTTCGCTCTTCGTCTTCCTTCACGCTGTGTTCTCCCACTACTATCATTGTTTCCTTCAGCTCACTTGAGGTTTGATGCATTATAAATAAGGATGAGGATCTGGAAATTGATGGGTGGGGCTGTAGGGTCCGGATAGGATTAATGGGCTTAGCCCATGAACAAAAGAAAAGATAAAATAAATAAATATTAATATAGAAATCACGAAAAAAAATTAGACTTTAGACAACATAATAATAATAATAATAATAATAATAATAATAATAATAATAATAATAATAATAATACCTAGGACGAAGGTGGGCAGGTGGCCTCAAGAAATGTAGCATAATTTCCTCTCTCTCCTATAATAATGCTAGGGATTAATGGTAATAATAATAATAATAATAATAATAATAATAATAATAATAATAATAATAATAATAATAATAATAATAATAATGTTAACATCGTTACTGGTTTATTGGGCGTGAAACAATAAATAAACATCGTATTTCAAAAAAGTCCAATTATAAAGAAATATATTTTATAATGCTTTATATTATACTATATTAGGATTTAGGGCTTAGGGTTTAGGATTTGGGGTTGAGAGTTTAGGATTTTGGGTTTAGAGTTTAGGGTTGAGGGTTTATAGTTTATGATTTATAGTTTAAAGTTTAGGGGTTAGGATTGAGTGTTTAGGGTTAAGGGTTTAGGGTTTGTGGGTTAGGGTTTAAGGTTTAGGGTTTAAGGTTTATGGGTTAGGGTTGAGGGTTTAGGGTTGAGGGTTTAGGGTTTAGGGTTTAGGGGGTTATGGTTGAGGGTTTAGGATTTAAGGTTTATGGTTTAAGGTTTATGGGTTAGGGGGTTTATGATTTAGGGTTTAATGTTTAGGGTTTAGGGGTGAGTGTTTAGGATTTAGTGTTTAAGGTTTATGGGTTATGGTTTAGGGTTTAGGGTTTATGATTTAGAGTTTAAGGTTTAGGGGTTAGGTTGAGTGTTTAGGGTTTAGGGTTTAAGGTTTAGGGTTTAGAGTTTAGGGTTTAGGGTTTAGGATTTAAGGTTTATGGGTTATTATTTAGGATTTAGGGTTTAGGGTTTATGGGTTTAGGGGTATGGTTAAGGGGTTAGGGTTTAGGCTTTATGATTTATAGTTTAAGGTTTAGTGGTTAGGGTTTACGGTTTAGGGTTTATGGTTTATGTTTTAGGGTTTATGGTTTAGGATTTATTGTTTAGGGTTTAAGGTTTAGGGTTTATGGTTTAGGGTTTATGGGTTTAGGGTTTAGGATTTAGGGTTTAGGATTTAGGGTTTAGGGTTTAGGATTTAGGGTTTATGGGTTAGGGTTGATGGTTGAGGGTTTTGGGTTTAGGGTTTAGGGTTTAGGGTTTAGGGGCTATAGTTGATGGTTTAGGGTTTAGGGTTTAGGGTTTAGGGTTTAAGGTTTATGGGTTAGGATTTAGGGTTTAGGGTTTAGGGTTTATGATTTTGTGTTTAATGTTTAGGGTTTAGGGTTGAGTGTTTAGGATTTAGAGTTTAAGGTTTATGGGTTAGAGTTTAGGGTTTAGGGTTTAAGGTTTAAGGTTTAAGGTTTATGGGTTATGGTTTAGGGTTTAGGGTTTAGGGGTTTAGGGGTATGGTTGAGGGGTTAGGGTTTAGGATTTATGATTTATAGTTTAAGGTTTAGTGGTTAGGGATTAGGGTTTAGGGTTTATGGTTTATGGTTTAGGGTTTACGGGTTAAGGTTTAGGGTTTAAGGTTTAGGTTTTAGGGTTTAAGGTTTATCGGTTAGGCTTTAGGATTTAGGGTTTAGGGTTTTTATTTCCTATTAATGTTGGTTAATAAAACAATAAAATTTAAAATAATGCAATGAGATTTTGGGGCAATGGAGCCCGTAACTGGGAGAAAAATAGAGACTACTATACTGCGCACGATAGTGGAAAGCAACATCTGCGACTAATTTACTTGTATTGCACACGATGCCAAACTTTATAACGCACTGATCAATAGCTTGGGTAGCGGCAGACGAGCAGGTGTATATGTCAAATGGGGTTGTGGGACAATACGTTGTGTATATACATATATATGCTTAAAGGTGTATGGCACAATCTTTGGACAAATCGGTTAATACGTACGAAGCGAAGGGAACTGGATAGCTAAAGGCATCTAATTTATTAGCCATTTTGGCTTTGTCCCATCTCCCAACAAATGCCTTTTGACAGTATAGGCAAAAAAAGCAATACGCCCATTGTAACAGCCCAAACCACCTGCTAGCACGATATTGTCCGCTTTGGCACACAAGGCCTCACGGTTTTGCCTTTGACGATAAGGATGATAGCTGAAACTCCCCACACTCACTCGTCAAAACACGTCATACTAGGGAGAGGTATCCACACCCTTATAAGGCATGCTTCGTTTTCCTCCCCAACCTATGGGACCTTACACCCATTGCGTATGTAGCTCGCATTCCCATGCCTATACAATATAATCAATAAATAATGGCCCTGTTGTATTGATGGGGGGAGAAGGCATGGTCAGACTTTGCACCGTAATGGAAGCCTGTTGGAGTATTGGATAGATTTGACCTTAATCATCCCAGAATAAGTGATTGCAAAAGGAAATTCTCTAGTATCGTAGCACTCAGAACTTTCATTTTTGGATACGGAACAGACCCTAAAATGATCCCGCATACGAAGGTACTATACGGGTGAAAGATTTGTCGCGCGTTTGACGACTACAGCGAATACCCGTGACTCCAGCCACAATACCCCAAAGATAAACGCATCACACTCCGAAAATGGAGCACACAACTGTCGACATTTATAAAAATATTTGGAATTAAATAAACCCACCTACCCTTCTAAACCACCATTATTCAAAACACAAACAACAATGGGCGACAAAGAAGCACGCTCAAGCTCGGACGGTGACACACACAATAGATTAGACAAGTTTCATTTATGACTTCTAGAATACAACAAAATGTATTACGTTGTATATGCATGGTAGAGGAATATTAGCATTAACAGCCACGTACGGGGTACATGCAGGGACGTATGCGAAGTGGTCCACGACGCAAATGCCGTTGAACAGTCGCAGCCCCTGCAAGCATCTGAGGTAAATCTTCTGCTAAGGTGTACTGCACACATTCTTTCAATAAATAACTAATTCGTTGGCACCCTTTTGTCTTGATATGTAGCTTCCCGGTGGACCCAAAACTACCTTCGAAACCTCGGACATAGCTCCACATCCGGAGGATGTTACCGAGGTAAAAGGTGTTCAGATCCAGCCGGAGGAGGGCTGGTCATTTTTGAAGATCGGTCTCATCGTCAAGGACTTGATGAGGGGCCTCGTGGAAAAGGTCCAGGTTAGGATTTACTCCTTGGCCTTGTATTTAACGTGTCTTGTTAGTGTCTCTCATCCTAAACGGGTTTACCTTACACTTTGACAAAGGGACCTCGAGAAGGAAACTGACAACCCAGCCACTGCAAGCCGCGAAAAAACCATCGTGTTGGACTCCGATGGGAGCAGATGAACAGTCAACCACACAGTCCATGAAAGTTGCATCTGGCATCGCAGGTGGAACACCGATTGCCCCGGATTCAGCTGAGAGGAGTACTCCACCCTTGAAAGGAACCGACAGCATCATGCAAAAGTTGTTCCACACACCACCATCGGCCACAAGGAACGCCAAACGACCACGTTCCGGTGAGGAAACGGATAGATCTGCGCGAACTGGCTCTAACAGCAAAAAGTCTACCCTTTCAACGAGCAAGAAGGTAAATAATTGGTTAGTTTGTTTAACCCCAAATGCGACTACCGACTGACGTTAGACAAACTTATGTCATAGATGAGGTTCAAAATTAGCCCTGCCATGGACTTCAACAATCGACAGTCAGCCTTTTTCGCCTATGTGTTCGACGGGAATCTTGATCCATGGTAAAACTTGATGCCTCGGTGTTTAAACCCGCCTATCGTGATTATTTTACCGTCTTAACACTTTCTTCATACTGTAGCGAGGAACTTGTTTGTATTGGAGTCAATTCGGCAGACAGATCTAATATACACAGCTTACTACCAGGAAATGACGTTGATGACAAGGTATGGCACCTATTTAGGCTTGTTTTGACGAGAAAAACACATATGATGTATCGCGATACACCATCAAATTTTTGTTTGCTGTTCTTGGTTACTAAATCATCTATATGGTTGCCCTGACAATGACTGGTGCTGAGATCCTTGCCACATCCCCCTCGTACTGGTGCCTTCCTCTGTCAGTCTCGAAAACTTAACTCTGTCTGATGTTGGTACTCAAAATGAATCATTGCGCCATTAACGCTCGTTCACATTCGTCAGCGATCAGATATAGAACACAACTTATTTTATTCGTCAACATTGTCTTTGTAGGATGATATTTTGAACGGGAAGACAACAGAACTAATGCTCAATCGTTACATGGAGAAATGGATGAGGCCATCCAGATTCCTCGAACTTGTCTATTAACAGAGAAATATTTTTTAATCTAAACCTAAACCACGAACAAGTGTCTTTCATAGATTAACAACACGTGTTTATTTTATGCAGATTTATGTCCCCATGCTGGACGCGCTGGGCCACTGGTTTTTTATGCTCGTGTCTTTCAAAGACCGGGCAATTTAGAATCTTGATTCATTGCCAAACCAGTTCGAGACGCCGGGAAGGCCGGATTCGCAAAACGGTAACCAGAGAAATTTTATCGTAGTCTTTACTTTGGCATACCATACAACATGACGTGCATAAAAGTGTTCTGAGTTATGTTTCGCGGTTCGTGTAGACAAGGGTCTTATACAACATGACACAGGCAGTATACGAGAAGCACTTAATGAATTCACCAAACAACTTCGAAGATTTCTCGATAAAGAGCCCCGTAAGGATACCAAATTGTGGGCAAAGGTATGTTATTACCCAGTAAAACATGCATGCATGCATCCCATCTAAGGGTTTCACGGGTTATCCATAATACATACTGACGGTTACTGTTTATTCGTTCGATCAACATTCATCATGAACTCTGGAATCTGGGTCATTGGGTGGCTCAACATGGGGGACAACTTCAACCTGATAATGGATGGAATTGTAAGTATGCTCAAATATAAAAAAGTACATTACGACTATTATATTATATGGACATATTAACCCCGAGTGTCGACCGTTTTACAGTTATGGGAGAATGAGATCAGGGCAACAACTGCGGTGAACCTGACCAGCACACCGTTCAACAAACTCAAAGTGCGTGTGTTGAGCAAGGCAGAGTTATGGAGGATGAAATCAAAGAACACCTAAGTCAATCGGCTGGTACTGCATAGGGTGCATGGTTTAACCAGCTATGACGCTACTGGCCCCCCAAGTTATTCTTAGGTTGCTTCTTTTTTTTACTTTTTTATTTGGGTACCCTGCGAGCATGTGTGGCGATCCAAGTTTGTCTTTCTCACAAATTAGGACTTTGTGTGTTTACGGCCTTTCCCTTTATGGTTCGTCTTTCGTGCATATATATATATATATATATATATATATATATATATATATATATATATATATATATATATATATATGAATGTGATGATTAGTTAAAATATATTTTAATTTTCACATTTCTAGCCATCAACTAAATACGCACCATCGAGTAAATACAAATCTAATAAATGCCCTCAATTAATAAGGTTATTTATTTTTGCAGTGCAGGTGAATAGATGTTTTTTTTTTGAAAAAACGAAAATGGATTTTGCCAAGGATAAGATGCGACGGTTTAGGCCGAGGGAACTAGATTCTAAAGGGCGTAGTTAAACCATAAATATGCTTGCACGCGTATTTTCTATACCACTGGATAACACCGTCATAAGCATGTACACTGCCAAGCCCTCGTCCAACGGAAAGTTACAATGGAGTGTTTGCCTGCTGCCGTCGAACTACCCCACGACGTTTGGTTAGCCATAGCCATTAAAGTCGCATCAAACTCCATTGAGGACCTGTGTAGGTTTCGTATGACGTGTTGCACTGCGCGCAATGCAGGCGAAGAGAATACTGTGCTCAGGATGGTTTTCATACCACCCCCGCATGACATGAAGTGGTGGTGGAGACACGACCCGATAGGGCGAAGATTTTTCGAGAGGTGTGGTGCACGAAATTGCAATCACACTTTTGCAACTCCGCACAACTAACCAGCAAGTGCACTGGGTCGTCCAAGTAATACCTTGCGTGAGCAAGGGTCGATCCCACGGAGATTGTCGGCTTGAAGCAAGCTATGGTTATCTTGTAAATCTTAGTCAGGATATCAGAAATTATCAGGATTGATTGTGAAAAGCAAAAGAACATGAAATGGTTACTTGTTTTGCAGTAATGGGGAATAGGTTGAGGTTTTGGAGATGCTCTGTCTTCCGAATCTCTGCTTTCCTACTGTCTTCTTCTTCAAGCATGCAAGACTCCTTCCATGGCAAGCTGTATGTAGGGTTTCACCATTGTCAATGGCTACCTCCCATCCTCTCAGTGAAAATGTTCATATGCTCTGTCACAGCATGGCTAATCATCTGTCGGTTCTCGATCAGGCCGGAATAGAATCCAGTGATTCTTTTGCGTCTGTCACTAACGCCCCGCCTTCAGGAGTTTGAAGCTCGTCACAGTCATTCAATCATTGAATCCTACTCAGAATACCACAGACAAGGTTTAGACGTTCCGGATTCTCTTGAATGCCGCCATCAGTTCTAGCTTATACCACGAAGATTCCGGTTAAAGAATCCAAGAGATAACTACTTAATCTAAGGTAGAACGGAGGTGGTTGTCAGGCACGCGTTCATAGTTGAGAATGATGATGATTCTCACGGATCATCACATTCATCCGGGTTAAGAACAAGTATTATCTTAGAATGGAAGCAAGCATGATTGAATGAGAAACAGTAGTAATTGCATTAATCCATCAAGACACAGCAGAGCTCCTCACCCCCAACCATGGGGTTTAGAGACTCATGCCGTGGAAGATACACAAAGAAACGTGTAGAGTGTCATGAGGTCCAGATACAATGTCAAATGATCCTATTAATAGTAAACTAGTAGCCTAGGGTGTACAGAGATGAGTAAATGACTTAAAAAATCCACTTCCGGGCCCACTTGGTGTGTGCTTGGGTTGAGCAATGAAGCATTTTCGTGTAGAGATCTTTTCTGGAGTTAAACGCCAGCTTTCATGCCAGTTTGGGCGTTTAACTCCAAGTTTCATGCCAGTTCCAGCGTTAAACGCTGGAAATATTGAGGCCGAATTGCCACGCCAATTTGGGCCATCAAATCTTGGGCAAAGTATGAACTATCATATATTGCTGGAAAGCCCAGGATGTCTACTTTCCAACGCCGTTGAGAGCGCGCCAATTGGGCTTCTGTAGCTCCAGAAAATCCACTTCGAGTGCAGGGAGGTCAGAATCCAACAGCATCTGCAGTCCTTTTCAGTCTCTGAATCAGATTTTTGCTCAGGTCCCTCAATTTCAGCCAGAAAATACCTGAAATCACAAAAAAACACACAAACTCATAGTAAAGTCTAGAAAAGTGAATTTTAACTAAAAACTATTAAAAATATACTAAAAACTAACTAGATCATACTAAAAACATACTAAAAACAATGCCAAAAAGCGTACAAATTATCCGCTCATCACAACACCAAACTTAAATTGTTGCTTGTCCCCAAGCAACTGAAAATCAAAATAGGATAAAAAGAAGAGAATATACTATAGACTCCAAAATATCAAGGAAACTTAGCCCCAATTAGATGAGCGGGACTAGTAGCTTTTTGCCTCCGAACAGTTTTGGCATCTCACTCTATCCTTTGAAGTTCAGAATGATTGGCATCTATAAGAACTCAGAACTCAGATAATGTTATTGATTCTCCTAGTTAGGTATAATGATTCTTGAACATAGCTAGTGTATGAGTCTTGGCTGTGGCCCAAAGCACTCTGTCTTCCAGTATTACCACCGGATACATACATGGCACAGACACATAATTGGGTGAACCTTTTGAGATTGTGACTCAGCTTTGCTAGAGTCCCCAATTAGAGGTGTCCAGGGTTCTTAAGCACACTCTTTTTGCCTTGGATCACAACTTTATTTCTTTCTTTTTCTTTTTCTTTCTCTCTTTTTTTTCATTTTTTTTTCACTGCTTTTTCTTGCTTCAAGAATCAATTTGATGATTTTTCAGATCCTCAATAACAGTTCTCCTTTTCCATCATTCTTTCAAGAGCCAACAATTTTAACATTCTTAAAACAACAAATTCAAAAGAGGTTGGTAAAAAATACTACTCCTAAACTTCCTAATACAAGACATGATCCCAAAAAGACTAAAAGAAAATCATGTAGTGGTTCAGGTAAATCCATTATATGTAAAATAAGAGATAAATGCATCGAAATTTCATGACCTTTTTGATACGACCAGGGAAATCTTTTATCTACGAGATTTCTCTCCGCATTGAATTTCATCAAATCCTAACAAGTCGGAATAGGTACTAGTTAAGTTATGGGATTTATGTTATTTCATTCGTTATACGAAAGAGTAGGTCGAGAAACTATATAATATATAATATAAGTATATATTAGTATATAAGTATAACTAAATATAAGTCTAACTATATAGATATATAGTTATAGAATAGTTATAGAACAGATATCGAAATGAAATAGATAGAATAAAAGAATATTTTAATAATAATAAATTTATTTTGAAAATATGGAATAGTTTTTTTTTCTATTTAATCTTATTATTTTTCAAATTTATATTATTCTGTTTCATATCTATTTATGTGTAAAAAATGGAGTCGCACTTAAAAGCCGAGTACTCTACCATTGAGTTAGCAACCCCCTCCCCCCTTCAAAAAAAAATAGGAAAAATAGGATGCGTAAATAAAAAAAAAGATGGACCAACCTTTTCTTTGTCAAGAGTGGTATCCTTTATTCAAATTAAATTAATTCTTTTTTTATTTATTTTTATTTACCCTTGAATAAAAATAAAAAAGGAACTTCATGTTTGTATCACAGAAAGTTTAACGAACTCACTATTTGCTAAAAATTGCCTCTGTAACGTGAAGAAATCGATCGATTTCTTCACGATCGGATTATATTTGTTTTCAATACTGTTGTCAATATTAGTGTTGAAAACATAGAATCGCGAAAAACAAATGAATTCAAATTCGAAAAAAAAATGAAATATTAATATAAATCGAATTTGATTATATTTTTAGTAATTTGTTTTTATTATTATTATATAAATAAATATATTCTAGTTGATATTTGTCAATATTCTTTCTAATTTTTTAGAAAAATTATTAAATTATTAATTCAATTTTTTCTATTTCTCTTTATTGAAATACTCCAATTGTTCAAGCATTCATTCAGAAAATAAAAAGTATTGTCACCACATCAAACTAATTCAACTAGTTTCAAAGATGAATTCAAAATCCTGTACTTCTTGTTCTTTTGTGATTAAAGCATTTTTCATTTAAGAGAGGTGACGGATTCATAGGACATTCATAGCTTTAAGACATGAATTTTAAATTTTATTAATTATGCATTAAGAACAAGACTCAAAAATAGATATAAGATGAGACTAGAAAATAAAAATAGAAAACAAAAAATTTAAACTAGGCTCCTAATGATAGAGGTTTTCACAGAGTTAGGACTCAACAACCTTGATTTTGAGAAGTGGATGCTCCCTCAGCTTGAGAGGAGAGCTTTTGGCGTTTCAACTCTTGGAGTTCACGCCCCTGCTTCTCTTGTTCCTTCAGCAATTTGCAGAGCATGCAGTTCTGATTCTGCTGTTCTTCCTTAAGTTGCTCCATAGTTTCTTGCAACTTGTTGATAGATGCTTCTAGGCTGGCCCAGTAGCCAATTTCAGGGAATTCAGGGAGGAACTCCTGCGCCCTCCTTTTGATAGAGTTGTCTTGCATTTGTCCTTCCATTGACTTCTTGGTGATTGGATGTTCAATGGGTATGAATTCATCTACTTCCATCTTCACCCCAGCCTCTTTACAGAGCAAGGAGATCAAGCTTGGGTAAGCCAATTTGGCTTCAGTGGAATTCTTATTTGTAATTGTGTAGATCTCACAAGCAATCACATGATGAACCTCCACTTCTTTTCCAAGCATGATGTAATGAATCATCACTGCTCTCTTGATGGTGACCTCAGAACGGCTGCTAGTGGGCAATATGGAACGCCCAATAAAGTCTAGCCAATCTCTTGCAATTGGTTTGAGGTCTCCCCTCTTGAGTTGGTTTGGGACACCCTTTGAATTGGTTATCCACTTAGTTCCAGGGAGGCATATGTCCTCTAGAACTTGATCCAACCCTTTATCTGCTCTCACCATCCTCCTATTAAAGGATTCAGGATCATCTTGCAGTTGAGGTAGTCTGAAGATTTCTCTTATTTTGTCCAGATGAAAGTACATAACTTTCCCTCTGACCATAGTTCTGTAGGTATGGTAAGCAGTTCCAGTCATTCTCTGCTTATATGTTAGCCACAGATTTGAGTAGAATTCCTGAACCATGTTCCTTCCAACCTTTATCTCAGGATTGGTTAGAACTTCCCATCCTCTGTTTCAAATTTGCTCTTGGATCCCCGGATATTCATCTTCTTTTAGATCAAATTTAACTTCCGGGATCACTGACCTCAGACCCATTATTTTGTGATAATGGTCTTCATGTTCTTTGGTTAAGAACTTCTCTTGATTCCAAAGATTCTTTGGATTATTCTCTTTCTTTCCTCTTAAATTGGTTTGTTTTCCCTTAGGAGCCATGATCTTTGATGAATCTTGGCTTAGTGATCACGGAAACCCACACCAAACTTAGAGGTTTGCTTGTCCTCAAGCAAAAGAAAGGAAAGAAGAGAGAGAGAGGAAGAGGAAATTCGAATGGTGTGGTGGAAAGAGGGAGCCAAACGTGTATTTATAAGGTGGGGGAGAGGAGATTTCGAAAAAAAAAAAGAAAAAATTGAAAGGAGATTTGAGAAGATATGGAAAGAAAGTGAGAGAAGGGTGAGATTTTGAACAAAATTTGGGAATGATTTGAGAGATTTAAAGAATGATTTTAGATTTTTTTTGAAAAATTGGAAGTGAATGATGAGAGATTGAAATGTGTTTTTGTAGAAAAGTATGGGTAAGAGAAGGAAAGTTTGAAAAAATTTGATTTGAAAACAAAATTGTGGTCCCCCCACCTTTCTGGCGTTAAACGCCCAGAATGGCACCCATTCTGGCGTTTAACGCCCATTTGTTGCCCCTTTTGGGCGTTTAACGCCCAGCCAGGTGCCCTGGCTGGCGTTAAACGCCAGAATTCCTTTATCACTGGGCGTTTTTCTGAACGCCCAGGATGCTGCACACCTGGCGTTAAATGCCCAGAATGGTGCCCATTCTGGCATTTAATGCCCAAAATGGCACCATTCCTGGCATTAAACGCCCAGAATGATACCCATTCTGGCGTTTAACGCCCAAAATGCCCCTTACTGGCGTTTTTTCGCCAGTAAGCTCTTTTTCTCTACTTTTTTGAGCTGAATCCTTCTGTAACTCTGTGAATTCCTTTATTTTTGACACTTGCCTTTATAAAAACAAAACATATAACCTCCTAATGACTGGGTTGCCTCCCAGCAAGCGCTTCTTTACTGTCTTTAGCTGGACTTTTACTGAGAATCACTCAAGTCTCAGTTTTGAGCATTCTTGCTCAAAATTGCCTTCAAGATAATGCTTGATTCTCTGTCCATTAACAATGAACTTTTTGTCAGAATCAACATCCTGAAGCTCAACATATCCATATGGTGATACTCCTGTAATCAGATACGGACCCCTCCACCGGGATTTGAGTTTTCCTGGAAACAGTCTGAGCCTAGAGTTGAAGAGCAGAACTTTTTGTCCTAGCTCAAAGACTCTGGTTGACAACTTCTTGTCATGCCATTTCTTTGCCTTTTCCTTATAAATTTTTGCATTTTCAAAGGCATTGAGTCTGAACTCCTCTAGCTCATTTAGCTGGAGTAATCTTTTTTCACCAGCTAACTGAGCATCCATGTTCAAGAATCTGGTTGCCCAGTAGGCTTTATGTTCCAGTTCCACGGGCAGATGACAGGCCTTCCCATACACCAGTTGGTATGGAGAGGTTCCTATAGGAGTCTTGAATGCTGTTCTGTATGCCCACAGAGCATCATCCAAGCTCTTTGCCCAATCCTTTCTCCGGGCTATCACAGTCCGTTCCAGGATTCTTTTTAGCTCTCTGTTAGAGACCTCAGCTTGCCCATTTGTCTGTGGATGATACGGAGTTGCCACTTTATGGCTAATTCCATATCTAACCATAGCAGAGTATAGCTGTCTATTGCAGAAATGGGTGCCCCCGTCACTGATTAGTACTCTGGGAACACCAAATCTGCTGAAGATGTGTTTCTGGAGGAATTTTATCACGGTCTTGGTATCATTAGTGGGTGTAGCAATTGCTTCTACCCACTTAGATACATAGTCCACTGCCACCAGAATGTAAGTGTTTGAGTATGATGGTGGGAATGGCCCCATGAAGTCAATTCCCCATACATCAAACAATTCTATATCTAATATCCCTTGTTGAGGCATGGCATATCCGTGAGGCAAGTTACCAGCTCTTTGGCAACTATCACAGTTACGCACAAACTCTCGGGAATCTTTATAGAGAGTAGGCCAGTAGAAGCCACATTGGAGGACTTTAGTGGCTGTTCGCTCACTTCCAAAATGTCCTCCATACTGTGATCCATGGCAGTGCCATAGGATCCTTTGTGCTTCTTCTCTGGGTACACATCTGCGGATCATTCCGTCTGCACATCTCTTAAAGAGATATGGTTCATCCCAGAGGTAGTACTTGGCATCTGAAATTAATTTCTTTCTTTGCACTCTGCTGTACTCCTGGGGTATGAACCTCACAGCTTTGTAGTTTGCAATATTTGCAAACCATGGAGCTTCCTGAATGGCAAAGAGTTGCTCATCTGGGAAAGTCTTAGAGATCTCAGTAGAAGGGAGGGACGCCCCAGCTACTGGTTCTATCCGGGACAGATGATCTGCTACTTGGTTCTCTGTCCCTTTTCTGTCTCTTATTTCTATATCAAACTCTTGCAGAAGCAACACCCATCTGATAAGCCTGGGTTTTGAATCCTGCTTTGAGAGTAAGTATTTAAGAGCAGCATGGTCAGTGTACACAACTACTTTGGATCCCACTAGATAGGATCTAAACTTGTCAATGGCATAGACCACTGCAAGTAACTCTTTTTCTGTGGTTGTGTAATTCTTCTGTGCGTCATTTAGAACACGGCTGGCATAATAAATGACGTGCAGAAGCTTGTTATGCCTCTGTCCCAACACTGCACCAATGGCATGGTCACTGGCATCACACATTAATTCAAATGGCAATGCCCAATCTGGTGCAGAGATAACTGGTGCTGTGACCAGCTTAGCTTTCAGGGTCTCAAACGCCTGCAGACACTGTGTGTCAAACACAAATGGTGTGTCAGCAGCTAGCAGGTTACTCAAAGGTTTTGTAATTTTTGAAAAATCCTTTATAAACCTTCTGTAGAATCCTGCATGCCCCAGAAAGCTTCTGATTGCCTTAACATTGGCAGGTGGTGGTAATTTTTCGATTACTTCTACCTTTGCCTTATCCACCTCTATTTCCCTGCTTGAAATCTTGTGCCCAAGGACAATTCCTTCAGTCACCATAAAGTGACATTTCTCCCAGTTTAAAACCAGGTTAGTCTCTTGGCACCTTTTCAGGACAAGTGCTAGGTGATTAAGACAGGAGCTGAATGAGTCTCCATATACTGAGAAGTCATCCATGAAGACTTCTAGAAATTTCTCTACCATATCTGAGAAGATAGAGAGCATGCACCTCTGAAAGGTTGCAGGTGCATTGCACAGACCAAAAGGCATCCTTCTGTAGGCAAACACGCCAGAAGGGCAAGTAAATGCTGTTTTCTCTTGGTCCTGAGGGTCTACTGCAATTTGGTTGTAGCCTGAATAGCCATCCAAAAAGCAGTAATAATCATGACCAGCTAGTCTTTCTAGCATTTGGTCTATGAATGGTAAAGGAAAATGATCCTTTCTGGTGACTGTATTGAGCCTTCTGTAGTCAATACACATGCGCCACCCTGTGACTGTCCTTGTAGGAACCAATTCATTTTTTTCATTATGAACCACTGTCATGCCTCCCTTTTTGGGAACAACTTGGACAGGGCTCACCCAGGGGCTATCAGAAATAGGATAAATAATCCCAGCCTCTAGTAATTTAGTGACCTCTTTCTGCACCACCTCCTTCATGGCTGGATTTAGCCTCCTTTGTGGTTGAACCACTGGTTTGGCATTATCCTCCAACAGGATCTTGTGCATGCATCTAGATGGGCTAATGCCCTTGAGATCACTTATGGACCACCCAAGAGCTGTCTTGTGTGTCCTTAGCACTTGAATCAGTGCTTCCTCTTCCTGTGGATTTAAAGCAGAGCTTATAATCACTGGAAAAGTGTCACCCTCTCCCAGAAACGCATACTTCAGGGATGGTGGTAGTGGTTTGAGTTCAGGTTTGGGAGGCTTATCCTCCTCCTGAGGAATTTTCGAAAATTCCTTTGTTTCCACTGATTCTTCTTGATCAGGTTGAGCATCTTTGAAGATGTCCTCAAGCTCTGATTCTAGGCTTTCAGTCATATTGATCTCTTCTACCAGAGAGTCAATAATGTCAGCGCCCATGCAGTCATTTGGTGTGTCTGGATGCTACATAGCTTTGACAGCATTCAACTTGAACTCATCCTCATTGACTCTCAGGGTTACTTCCCCTTTTTGTACATCAATGAGAGTTCGTCCAGTTGCTAGGAAAGGTCTTCCTAGAATGAGAGTTGCACTCTTGTGCTCCTCCATTTCCAGCACCACAAAGTCCGTTGGAAAGGCGAATGGCCCAACCTTGACAATCATATCCTCTATTATGCCTGATGGATATTTAATGGAGCCATCAGCAAGTTGGAGGCATATCCGGGTTGGTTTGACTTCTCCAGTCAACCCAAGCTTTCTGATAGTGGATGCAGGTATTAGATTGATGCTTGTTCCAAGATCACATAGGGCTGTCTTGGTGCAAGCACCCTCTAATGTGCATGGTATCATAAAGCTTCCTGGATCTTGAAGCTTTTCTGGTAAGCTCTTTAATATGACTGCACTGCATTCTTCAGTGAGAAACACTTTTTCAGTTTCTCTCCAATCCTTCTTATGACTTAAGATTTCTTTCATGAACTTAGCATAAGAAGGTATTTGCTCAAGTGCCTCTGTAAACAGAATCTTTATTTCAAGAGTCCTTAGATAGTCTGCAAAGCGGGCAAATTGCTTATCCTGCTCCGCTTGGCGGAGTTTCTGAGGATAAGGCATCTTGGCTTTATATTCTTCAACCTTAGATGCTGCAGGTTTATTCCTTATAGAAGTGGTTGAAGAAGCCTTGTTAGAGGGATTACTGTCAGCACTCTCAAGTGTCTGATCATCCCTTGGCGTATGAACGCCAGGATTGGGTGGAAAATGGGCGTTTAACGCCAACTTTTCCCCCTTTTCTGGCGTTTGAACGCCAGAACTGGGCAAGGAATGGGCGTTCAACGCCAGCTTCCCTTCCCTTTCTGGCGTTTGAACGCCAATAACGTTCCTCTCTGGGCTCTTACTGTCCTCAGAGGGATTTTGAACAGTGGTTTGGTTATCCTCTGTCAATTGTTCCTTGTTTGGCTTTTTGCTCTTTTGAGCAGTGTTATTCAGTGTCTTCCCACTCCTCAGTTGAACTGCTTGACATTCTTCTGTTATCTGTTTAGATATTTGCTGTTTTGCTTGATTCAACTGCAGTTCTATGCTCTTGTTAGCAACTTTAGTTTCATGGAGCATCTCTTTAAAGTCTGCTAACTGTTCTGTTATCAGGAGCAATTGTTGATTAAGCTCAATTATCTGTTCTTGAGGATTAGGGTCAGTGACTACTGCCATGACTTCCTCTTTTGGAGAGAACTCATTGCTAGAGTACAAATATTGGTTTCTAGCAACAGTGTCTATAAGCTCTTGAGCTTCTTCAATTGTCTTCCTCATGTGTATAGATCCACCAACTGAGTGGTCTAAAGACATCTGAGCTTTTTCTGTAAGCCCATAGTAGAAGATGTCTAACTGTACCCACTCTGAAAACATTTCAGAGGGGCATTTTCTTAGCATACCTCTATACCTCTCCCAGGCATTATAAAGGGATTCATTATCCTCTTGTTTAAAGCCTTGGATGTCTAGCCTTAGCTGTGTCATCCGCTTTGGAGGGTAAAAGTGATTCAGGAATTTGTCTGATAATTGTTTCCATGTCTTTATGCTTGCTGTAGGTTGGTTATTTAACCACCTTTTAGCTTGATCTTTTACAGCAAATGGAAACAGTAATAGTCTGTAGACATCCTGATCCACTTCTTTATCATGTACTGTGTCAGCAATTTGTAAAAACTGTGCCAGAAACTCAGTAGGTTCTTCCTGTGGAAGACCGGAATACTGGCAATTTTGCTGCACTATGATAATGAGTTGAGGATTTAGCTCAAAGCTTCTTGCTTTGATGGGAGGTGTACATATGCTACTCCCATATGCAACTGTAATGGGGTTAGCATATGACCCCAGAGTCCTTCTGGACTGATCAATTCCACTTAGGTCCATAATGGAGAAAGGGAAATGATATGGATTGCAAATAGATAAAATATTTTGTTGTTTTTTTTTTTTTTGAATTAAACGAAAAAAAATAAAATAAAATAAAAGGAAATTAAGATAAAAATTCGAAAATCAAAAAGAAAATAAGATCAAAGCAAATTGAGAACTGAATCAATTAGTTAATTAAAAAGATTTTGAAAAGAGCAATTAAAAAGATATGATTGAAAAATTTTTATGAAAAAGATTTGATTTTTGAAAAGAGGAAAGAGAAAAACAACAAAATGACACCAAACTTAAAACTTTTAGAAAATCAAACACTAATTTTCGAAAATTTTTAAGGGAAAAACACAAATAGGACACCAAACTTAGAATTTTTATAGATCAAAAAGAGACTAAGGACATGCAAAATCGAAAAACTAAAAGAAAAGTAAAAGCATGCAATTGACACCAAACTTAAAATATGAAACTAGACTCAACTAAAAGACTCTAAACCAACAAAAACAAAACAGTCCTAATCTAAGCAACAAGATAAGCCGTCAGTTGTCCAAACTCGAACAATCCCCGGCAACGGCGCCAAAAACTTGGTGCACGAAATTGCAATCACACTTTTGCAACTCCGCACAACTAACCAGCAAGTGCACTGGGTCGTCCAAGTAATACCTTGCGTGAGCAAGGGTCGATCCCACGGAGATTGTCGGCTTGAAGCAAGCTATGGTTATCTTGTAAATCTTAGTCAGGATATCAGAAATTATCAGGATTGATTGTGAAAAGCAAAAGAACATGAAATGGTTACTTGTTTTGCAGTAATGGGGAATAGGTTGAGGTTTTGGAGATGCTCTGTCTTCCGAATCTCTGCTTTCCTACTGTCTTCTTCTTCAAGCATGCAAGACTCCTTCCATGGCAAGCTGTATGTAGGGTTTCACCGTTGTCAATGGCTACCTCCCATCCTCTCAGTGAAAATGTTCATATGCTCTGTCACAGCATGGCTAATCATCTGTCGGTTCTCGATCAGGCCGGAATAGAATCCAGTGATTCTTTTGCGTCTGTCACTAACGCCCCGCCTTCAGGAGTTTGAAGCTCGTCACAGTCATTCAATCATTGAATCCTACTCAGAATACCACAGACAAGGTTTAGACGTTCCGGATTCTCTTGAATGCCGCCATCAGTTCTAGCTTATACCACGAAGATTCCGGTTAAAGAATCCAAGAGATAACTACTTAATCTAAGGTAGAACGGAGGTGGTTGTCAGGCACGCGTTCATAGTTGAGAATGATGATGATTCTCACGGATCATCACATTCATCCGGGTTAAGAACAAGTATTATCTTAGAATGGAAGCAAGCATGATTGAATGAGAAACAGTAGTAATTGCATTAATCCATCAAGACACAGCAGAGCTCCTCACCCCCAACCATGGGGTTTAGAGACTCATGCCGTGGAAGATACACAAAGAAACGTGTAGAGTGTCATGAGGTCCAGATACAATGTCAAATGATCCTATTAATAGTAAACTAGTAGCCTAGGGTGTACAGAGATGAGTAAATGACTTAAAAATCCACTTCCGGGCCCACTTGGTGTGTGCTTGGGTTGAGCAATGAAGCATTTTCGTGTAGAGACCTTTTCTGGAGTTAAACGCCAGCTTTCATGCCAGTTTGGGCGTTTAACTCCAAGTTTCATGCCAGTTCCAGCGTTAAACGCTGGAAATATTGAGGCCGAATTGCCACGCCGGTTTGGGCCATCAAATATTGGGCAAAGTATGGACTATCATATATTGCTGGAAAGCCCAGGATGTCTACTTTCCAACGCCATTGAGAGCGCGCCAATTGGGCTTCTGTAGCTCTAGAAAATCCACTTCGAGTGCAGGGAGGTCAGAATCCAACAGCATCTGCAGTCATTTTCAGTCTCTGAATCAGATTTTTGCTCAGGTCCCTCAATTTCAGCCAGAAAATACCTGAAATCACAGAAAAACACACAAACTCATAGTAAAGTCCAGAAAAGTGAATTTTAACTAAAAACTAATAAAAATATACTAAAAACTAACTAGATCATACTAAAAACATACTAAAAACAATGCCAAAATGCGTACAAATTATCCGCTCATCAAGGTGCTTTGAGATTGGTCACCCAGAGCTTCTGTTTCGGGAGGTGCTGCGAGAGCTCTACATACAATGTAACCACGCCATCGCATGGAAAATGCTGCAGGATGCAGCAAGCAATGGCTTGGACGCTGCCAAGTACGCATTTTCAATGGAGTTTCTTATCCGAAAGGACGACAACGAGGGCAAAAAAATGGTATGGAACTATTTTGCGCGATCGAAGCGGGTGGTTTACTCCCCGCATGTTACTCGAGTTGCTTTCTAGTTCTCACAATTTTTTGGTCGGATGAAGTCCAATTGCTGAAAAAGGGAGAAGAACATAGGGTCTGTGACTTCACTAGATGCTTGACCTGAGGCCACATGGGTCTTCTTTATGACTACCGCCAAAGGGCGGCAGAGCATGGCTCCATCCACGGTGTTGGAGGCGTTGACCATATTCCTTGCATCCACTGTCGCACCGACTACAAGGTAGAACGATACGTAGACATACCAAGGGTTTAGGATTGTCAGGCATATTGTGGTTGACAGATCAACACTGGGTTTAGGATTGACATATAATTAAATATTATATTGTTTATCGTATAATGAATGCTATGTTTTTTATATATCCATGATGTAAATATTTGACAGCGATTTATATTAACTAGCCGATTACTCGTTTATAAATCCCAACAAATAACAGGCAAACCGTGTCTTGGTTAAATCGATACTTATATATATTGATCAGATACCATAACACAAAAAGAGAAAAAGAAAAAACTGGAAAACCCCAAACGACGAGACAACATGATAAAGAAAGTTAGACTTTTATAAATCTATTATATTAAGTGGACATCACATTTTGCAAGATTTTTCTCGAGTTCACTATATTATTAATTACGAGTTTCATGACCGGAAAGCCATGTGTGAGGCGAGGGAAACTGAATCGGCACGCTCCTAAATCGATGTGAGTGTGGCTGACTTGGTGTAGAAGCAGGATACACAACCGATGCGACACTATCGCAAACGGCACCAGGTGGCTATAAAGACACCTTAAACAACAGCCATTGACAATACTACTTGGAGCCTTTATGTTGTTCCTTCCTTATACATAATTGCCCATTCAACTATCGTATCAGGCATTCATTATAAGGATAGGAAATGGAGCGTCCAACATGCACCGCCAAACTTCCCCACGATGTTTGGACTTTAATTTCCACGAGGACCGTTGTACAATCTGTCAGGGACTTGTGCAGTCTCAGGATGTCGTGCACCCCTGCACGCAATGCAGGGGATGAGGATTTCGTATATCGATGCGCCTCGATTCCAATTTCTGACCAATGGTGGTGGAATGTGAGTTCGATACACCAAAGGGACTTCTTAGCGCAATGCAGGTAGAGCGGGCACCTGGAAGTTCTGTTTTGGGCTGTTGTGTCTGACCTTTTCCTTGGTGAGTGTCGCTTTACGGAGATGGAATCGATGCACGCTGTCACAGCCCAGGGCCATTCGGCTGCCCAGTACACAATATCAATGATGCTAATGCTAGGTGACGACGCCGAGGCAAAAAAAAAGGCTTGGAAATATTTCGTGGGCTTGAGGCGGCCGGTGCCCTAACAATCTGTAAATTGGTGTTCCGAAGCGTTATCCAAGGGTCGTGGACACACCTGCGTCACGTGCCAGTGCTAAACGGAGAGAATCTAATCTGTGTTTCGCAGGCATGTCCAAGCCGTGGAAACATGGGTGTCATTTACCACCATCAATGCTACGGAAGAGGGTGGCACATAAACGATAGTGATGGAGGTGCTGCTCGTGTTATGTGCGTGAATTGTCGAGCAAACTATGAGTTGATCCTGTTTGTCCACCTCTTTGACTGATACGATTGGATTGGGTTCACCTTATTCTTTTGGTTATCTAATATATGTATCATGTAAGGATTTTGCTATTATGTAACTCGTGTTGCTATCATTCTATTTATGTGTTTTGTCGTTTCATATTAAAAATTTTATTTATAAAAAAAATTTCCCCCCGTTAATGACCTCCCATTCGGTGACTCCCCATTGCTTCTGCAAGTAAATCATCTTTGTATAAACTCACCGTCAGTCCCGTCTGTCACGTTATTAATAGTAGTACACAACCCTTCAGCCCTTCTTGTCTACTCTAACGTCACATAGCCAAGATTTGCATTTATTGCTACTTCTGCGCAATCAACACAGCACATATTTTTCTGTATCTTTTCTACGTTTACCGATAAAACCACCAGGGGCATTATTATCTTCATTTTTCAAGGAATAACAGACATACATTATTTAAACATATTAAAGTATAGTAATTTATTTATTTTAAAGTAAAATTTTGATTAAAAAATTTAAACAAAGTAATCAAAATAAAGAAATACGAAACAACTTTATATCAATGCACAAGTAAGTCCATCATAACCATTCGTCAGTTCTAATAATTCGTTCCTTCTTCTCTAACCTCTCTGCCGGGAGAAAAATCCTTGCTTGAAGGGCCTTCGTCGTCAAGAAAACCTCCCCGTCTTCGTCCGAGAAAATATCGCACGAATCCCTCAACGACCACGCCGTTAGTCCCGAAGACCTCACGGAACTTCCGACCACAGATCTGATCGACACCCTCCGTTGGAAGGAAAGGTTTTTTAGGGATAGACTTCAAACAACAGAAGCATAACTAAGGCAGGCGAGGCTAGAGAGTATTACCACCAAGGTCAGGGCGAGGGCAATGGAGCATCAACTGGAGGAAGGTCGCCGGTTGCAAGAGAAGTTGTGCATGGAGCTGGAACAGCATCAAATGACCATTCGCCAACTAGATGACAAAGCAAACGAATTGAAGGCAGAAATTGCCGATCTTCGTCAAAGGGAACAGCAAGAGATGGCACCGTGGCGTGAAGTGGAAGACAGGCTCGAGGTTGTGGAGATCAAGCTAGGGTTACTGGTCCGCCAATTGTATAATCAAGCTCTGCTAACCGCACACGGCTCTAACGACCAGGAGACCGCCGGGCAGAATGAAGACGATGTTGGGGATATATGACATACAGCTTCTATGTTTCAAATCTTTATATGCTTTGTTTCTTTAGCCGTCCTTTTGATGTTCTGTAATCCCTGCCTAAAACTCAGTTTTTTTAATTATATCTAATTTTGCAGCATTTGAATTTCTCTGTTTTTTCTTTCTCTTTCCGGGTGAAGCTATGAAATAATGCGTGAACAAAAATGCGAATTAATTATGTTAATTTATTGGATCAAACTGCCATTTTTTCAACCAAGAAATAGATTGTTAACAAATCATCAGTTTCTAACCACTGTTTTGGCAGATTGCATAAAGATAACCCTACAACAGTTCATTCGAAGGCAGATTAATAAGGGTGATAAACAACCACGTTCACTAAAATCTAAACATCTCCAAGAAAACCATGACCTCGTAATCTGCCAGGCAGTGCACACATGAGACACGGGACACATCATTCACACCAGCCATGGTGCCACGGATAGTACAAGTGGTGGACCGACAAGCCACGGCATGTCCCGGATCCGATGATCTCTCATCAACACATTGCTCCCAGAAAATGTCCGCGAAGAACTCCTTACACCTTTCAAGCTTTCTAGAAGTACGGATAAACTCTAACATTTCAACAACCCTTTGCACTTCTTCTTCATCTTCGTGATCACACAGTAGCAACATGGCAGACAGGTAACCTGCTTCGACGCTACCCTCCGTCGAGGCACTAGAAAGCAGTTCCATCCCAATGCCACGGCGGGCAATCCAGAAATACTCCGTCAACCCCTGTCGGAGTATAGCATCCGTATTTTCTGCTTCAACGCAGTGATCGATGAACCTTCTTTCTGGCCGGTCAAGGTAAAATAAAAAGGACACTATCGGTATAACCTGCATCGTCGCATGTTGGTACACAGCTTCGGAACTCGCTAATTCCAGAAAAACCTTGTAACTCGCCTGCATGTTGAACAGATCATGAATCAAATTCGATGCAACCTTAGTGGCAATCCTCACCCATATATCCCGAAGAAGAAGATTCAGTGGATATTCATGCTCGACGGACACGTTCCTTTCCTTTCTGTTTGTCTTGGAAGATCCAGCCATTTGCAAGGGCTTGGCAGAGGCTGGAGGGGGGTTGTTGGGGGATTATCGGAAATTATTAATAGGAGAAATGATCGCCAATTAAGAGATGGAATGTAAGCTTTTATATATTATTATTATCATCTAAACTTATGGGTTATCGCAATAATACCAATTTCCAAAAGGTATGTATCCTCAACTGTAAAATTTATCTTCTTTCCTATAAAAATTAATATATATATATATATATATATATATATATATATATATATATATATATATATTATATACTGGCATTAATTAATTATTACGGCTTAGCGCGTCAGACGTTTCGTTGCCTAACATTATGGATAATACGGATAATTAATACATTTACTATATGTACTTATATCGATATTTATGTATACGTATACAAGTAGAAGTGTCTTTCTTCTGCCAAACGGCAGTGGGCACTCTCGTTTTCATTTTCCAATTTGCCTCGATTTTTGGAAATCGAAAACGTTAACGACGTTTTCGTTGTTTGCAATTTTATTTAAGCTCATCGATAACAGTTAATATTACGAAACATTAGATAAAAAAATTAAATACATGCCGTAATAGTGTAGATTAAGGATTTTTAACCCGATTAAAAAACCGTAAATGGTCAAATTAAATTAAATTAGCGAATTAAATGATAATTTTTTTTAATTTGCAATTAATTGCATTCAATTTAATATATTGATTGACAGAACAAACCTTTTTTTTCTATCTAAGTGGGTGCAAGTACACCCCTAGTCCTGACCCTGGTATCCCTGCACCCCTACTTCTGAACCTACTTCCGCGTGAAGTACATGCTTACTCCTGAACGTGGGGTCTGCGTCCCAGTACACCTCTGCTACTTTGTTAGAGTTCTTCCATTTACTTTTCTAGTTCTGAGCATCCAGGCGAGGAAAAAATCCTAAACCATATTCCACCATCAAGCTTAACCAATTCAAACTAAGATCTATCCACGCACGAAAATAGAAACACAATAAAAATAAAAATATATTTAACATCAAGATAATCATGCATAAATTCTTAACAAGAGTGGAGATAATGCTTCATACGGTAATACCAGATACGAGAACCCTAAACAACAAACTTGGAAAACACAAACCCCAAAATAGACATTTTTATTCGGATGCAAAAACTCCCGGAACACTAGAACCTCATAATCGGCCAGGCACTGCACACACGAGACGCGGGACAAATCTTCCACATAACCCATGGTGCTTCTGGTGCGGTAACTGGTGGACTGACAAACCTCGGGCAGTCTAGGATCCAATGGCTTAACCTCCACCCACGGACCCGCGAATACCTGCATGAAGACCTCTCTGCACCTTTCGAACGCCCCAGAATCACGTACAATCTCAAAAAATTCAAGTCCCTTTCGCATGTGCTCTTCGTCTTCCTTGGCAAGAGACAATAGCAGCATCGCACACATGTAACAGGCTTCCAAGTCGCCCTCAGTTGCAGCCATAGTCAGAGTATCTATTCCACCGATGGAGTGACCAATCCAGACGAATTCAGTCATCCCCACCCAGAGTATGGCAGCCGGATTTCCTGCCTCCACGCAGCATTCTATGAACCTCTGTTCAGGTCGGCCATAGTAGTATAAAAAGAACGCAATCGGCAACTCTAACATCGACGCCTCCTTGTAAACATCGTCGGACCTTGCTGCACCAAGAAACACCTTGCAAGTCGCCTGCATGTTGAACAGATCCTTAATCGAATAAGACGCAACCTTCGTGGCAATCCTGACCCATATGTCGTGAGGAAGAAGATTTAGCAGACATTCGTACTCAACGGATACGGTCCCTTTCTTTCTGACCTTCTTGGCTGCGTTCCTTTTCTTTCTGTTCTTCATGGAACCTCCAGCCATTTTGCAAGCAACTTAGGCCAGGGGTTTTGGAAAATATCAAGACGACACACGAGTACCAGCGATACGTTTTGTGCTCTTATTATATCCTTTTTTTGTTGTTAAAATGGTTCAGTACCTCGTACGTTTCTTTATCGATTATTCTGGAAAAGATAAGATAATTAATTAATAGGGGACGAACGAAATACTCATTTTCATTTATTTATTTTTCTAGGAATCTGAAACAAAGACAAGCTTAACTCAAATGCTTTGGTTTTACAACGCAAGAATTTAATGTTGACTGTTCGATTTTTGTGTTATATTCATGTCAACTTTAGTTGCTTACTTTAATTACTCACTGAATAAATGTTATCTTTTCTTTTTTTTTCCATCGAAATAGTTTAAATTAATGTTTTATTTTTCTAAAAATAAACCCCCATTATTGACACATTAGTTATGAAAAAAAGGATACCAAGCAACTTTCTACCTACCTCATAATATATATATATATATAATATATATGTACGTGCCCGTTATTGACAACCCCAAACCCTACTAAGTACTAACCCTTCTTCAGTTATTCTCTACCGTAACTCCTTCTCTCCACTCTCTGTCTATCCTTCTCCCTCTCCTTATTACTGCCACACTCCACTGCTCTTTCCGCCGTCTACCACACTACCACAGTCATCTCTGCACACGGCTTCCACTTCGCACTCTCGGTGTAACTTCAGAAGGAAGATTCGACGTCTATCGCCTGAAAATGACCCACCCGGAGGACAACCGTCGTCACCGGAACAAAAATTGTTGCTTTAAGGGTCGTCGTAGTCTGCCATATGTCGTCTTCTTCTCCCGAGAAAATGTCGCAGGAATCCGTCACCGACCACGCCATTAGTCCCGACGACCTTGCAAAACTCTCAATCGACGCTTTTATCAACATCATCCGTGTGGATGAAAAGTCCGCAGATTATGAGCTCGTTGAGGCCGCACTGGTCAAGAGGGAGGAGATTTTGAAGGATAGACTTGTAACGACCGAAGCAGAACTGAGGCAGGCGAAGATGGAGATGTTTGCCGCCAAGTTCGTTTTCGAGGCAAAGAAGGATGAATTGGAGGAAGAGGAGAAGGAAAGGCAACGGCTAAAAAAGGAGTTGAAAATAGCGCAGCGAAAGAATGACGTGATCCTTCACCAATTGGACGTCAAAGCAAAAGAATTGATGGTAGAAATCGCCAATCGCCGTGAACAGGAACAGTTGGAGGCTCTACTGTGGCGTGACATGGAACGCAGGATCGATGTTTTGGAGGAAAAGAAAAAGTTTTTGCTCCGTCGGGGTCGTCATCCAGCCGGGCAGAATGAAGACGGGGCCGGAGTTATTTGACCTGCTGCACATGCTTGATATCTTAATGTCATGTTTTCCATCGAGGCCTGTATGATCCTTTTATTTCCTTTGTTTGTTCTGTCTCCCGTTTGATCTTCTGTAGTGGAACCTAAACTATGATAATATAATTATTTCTACTTTCATCTGTCTGTTCTTAATTTCAAAAGTCATGTGACCTATTGACACACAATTAGGAATTTATGTTATGATGGAGCCAAGTACCATTTCCAAATCGTGATTTCGGACCATTTATGCAATTATTTACGTGTGCATTATCAAAGACGTGTTTGTCGATTTATCCTTCCTTGCAGATTGGTATTACTCCACAGGCAGCACATTTGATTGTCACGAATGTTTACAGGTTCCTTCTGATTTAAGGTCACATACCGTCATTTTACACTAGATAATAAAACAAAGGAATGTAGACATAGTATCATTTTTATGATTATGATATCCTAATATTATATGAAATTATAGGAAATAAACATCTTTCAAATTAGATTGCTTGGATGAACAAAGAATACGAAGCCATTGATCGAAACAAAATTCAAATTACTTCTCTCTCATGTTATAAGAAAACATTTAGTGCAATTACATAATCAAAACTCCTCAAAATATGAAAGCAAATTTTGTTCTTTAAAGGACAAGTATTCAATCTCTCAACCGGTTATATTATATGAATACAATCCCGTGGTTCAATTGGAACATAGATGGATGTTCATTATTTAATGTTTGTATAGATTTTATACACCATCGTCAATTATCATTGCATATACAAAAATTATCTCGTACCCATTTTTTACCTGACCTCTTTCGACACTCCCTATTGCCTATCCAAGTTACCAGTTTTGTATAAATTCACTGTCACGGTCTTGGTACCCAACCCCAGAAAAAAAACTTTCGATGGTTTAAAAGGTTGATTGACTAAACAGTCTTCTGTCCATTCAAACGTCACTTCAATAGTGCAAAGTTCAGATCATATCCCACTCAAGATACGCATTAATTGCGTCGTCTGTGCCATCCACATAATTATGATAAAGTAATTGATCAAACTGACAGTTTTTTAACAAAAATAAAATAAAATAAAATAAAATAAAATACACCATCAGTACGCATAGCAATTAGCAAGGGGTTAATGAAGGGGTTAATGAAGGATCATAACAAACCGGCATTTGCTAGCCATTGTATTGGTGGATTACATAAAGATAAACCCACTACAGTACAGTCGGGGGCGGATTAACAAGATAATTAAACAGTCACGTTCATTCAGATGCAAACATTTCTAATAAGAGCACAATGGCATCATTGAAAACGCCCCTGAAGAACTTGCTGCAGCTCTCGAGCTTCCTAGAAATACGGATAACTTCCATCATTTGAACACCCCTTTTCACTTCTTCCTCGTCTTCGTGATCAAACATTAGCAACATAGCACACAGGTAACCTGCTTCGACGTTGCCCTCTGTTGAGGCCCTAGCAAGCAGTTCCATCCCTTTGTCACGGCGGCCAAACCGGAGATACTCCACGAACCCATGTCGGAGTATAGCATCCACATTTCCTACTTCCACGCAGCGATCAAGGAATCTCCTTTCAGGCCCGTCGAGGTGAAGTAAAAAGTGCGCTAACGGTTTATACGACATCGTCGCATGCTTGTATACAGCGTCTGAACTCGCCGCACCCAGGAACTCCTTACACGTCGCTTGCATGTTGAACAGATCCTCAATCGAATTCGATGCAACCATCACAGCAATACTCGACCATATTTCACGAGGAAGAAGATTCAGCGGACATTCGTGCTGAACGAATACGCCCACTTTTTTTCTGTCCTTCTGGGAACTTCCAGCCATTTGCAAGGACTTCGTGGAGGGATTATTGGAGATTATAAAGAGGATATACGAACTTGTAACTGACCTTTTTAATATACTTTTTAATATGCTGCCGTTGGTGGGTGGGGGAAAGGGGTTGCGGTTCAGTACCACATATGTTTTCCTAGATGTTTTCTTCATTTACCGATGCGTCCAGATAAAATCAGGCATTAATACATGGACATAATGTTAGCTGTTATATATTATTATAGTATAATTTGTACTTATCGCGATAGTATAATTATATTAATTAAAAAAGCATATGTCCTATTTAACTGGGAACACATTACAATTTCCTCCATAATCTTGCTATACACCAACACTCTCTCGGTATTAAAATTAAAAAGTTCACTCGATAACAATTTATATTGGGAATTAATTCTTCACAAAAATTAATTCTAAAAATATAATAAATTCATTGAAATTAATAGTGGTGAATACGACAAATGTTATGTTATTACTTTTTTATTTGTTGGTGCAAGTACACCCCTATTCCTATACCTAGAGTCCCTGCACCCCTACTCCTAAACATAGGGTCCGCGTGCAAATAAACCTCGACTGCTGTTGCACCATTCTAGTTGCTTTATTTGTTTACTCTTCCATTTCTTAGCCTCCAGGTGAGAGAAAAACCCATAAATTGTATTCCACCATCAAGCCTAACCACCTCTCCCTCTTCAAGGTCTACCAAATCTCCTCTAACAGTTAGATGGCAATGCGAACAGAAGGTGGGTGGTACGTCGTCTTTAGAGGGAGGATACCCGGAATATACCCCAACTGCGAGACGGCATCGGCTCAGGTGGATGGCTTTCCACGGAACCTGCTTCGTCGTTACCGGAGTTACCAAGAGGCCGCGAACGCCTGGAACGACTACTTCCAGGTGACTGCATCGCCTGTTCTGGGGCTGAGCAGCGAGCTCCCGCCGGAGTCAGAGTTCAATCGATTCGTTCACGGTGGACGGCACGATACGACGGTGACGACAACTTCGCTTGTTCCAGGGCTGGGCAGCGAGCTCCCGCGGTGGTACCAGGTGCATCTGGTAAGCGAAAATGTGTTCTTGCGATGCCCCTACGTCTAGTCACTTGCGTCGGTATCAATGTGTTGCTAACAAAGTTACATCACTTGCAGCCAGCACATCGATTGAGGACCTACAACAGGCCGTTGCGTCGATCGAGTACCGTGTATCCCAGATAGAGAGAGAGAGAGAGAGAGAGAGAGAGAGAGAGAGAGAGAGGAACTCAAGACTCAACTGGGAGAAATCATACGGCAGCTGGCCGACATTTTGATGGATAGGTAACGTCCCAGGTCTTAGGGGTCAGCGCAACAACAGGATGGAGACACCGTAAACCGACCCCTCCCCCGCAATGTATGTAACTGGGGCGGCCCATGTAACTGAGAACGAGCTGTGGTATTGTACTGTTTAGGTCTATTTTTTTTTTTGGGTGGGCCTATTAGCTAATGCCGTTGTGAAATACTGACTACTCGATGCGAAGGTTATGCGTGTGAGCATTATCTTTAAAACATAGTAATAATGGATCGTTCCACACATCCGTTTGCATTACGAATGTAATAATTTGTGTATAGCCACATGCTTAAGCTGTATCATCATCCAACGAATCCTCCATACCAGATCAAACTCAGGATTCTCCAAGCACAACAACAGAAACACAATAAAAATATATTCCATATGAGGATAATCATGCGTAAATTCCAAACAAAATAGCTTATAATGCTACACAGATACGAGGAGAAGCATAAAGCCATAAACAACAAGATTAAACAACACACATCAATAAGTTAATTGCTTTGATTTTACAAAGTAACAATTTAATACTGGCTGTCCTTCCCAACGAAATAATTTAATTTATTCCTTTACCTTTCCAAAAAATAAAAGAGGTGCATTAGTATTTTATTGAGGTGAATGCTATGGTGCCTTTGAGATTATACCTAACTTACCAAAAAGGCAAATAGATAATATTTAATAAATTTTAAATATTTTACCTTTTACTTTAAATATTTTATATTTTACCTTTAAAAGTAAGTTAGGTAATTTAGGCACCATAGTAAAAGGCACCATAGAACTCACCTTTTATTGAATAATAAAATCTACTTAAAAAGCCACATCAAATTCTGCTTGTTAAAGGATAGGTATTCATCCTCAACCAATCATATTGCACGAATGCAATCCCTGGTTCAATTGAAAGAATGGAAATGTTAAATATTACAGAGTATTTTAATTATTATATCCTAAAGAAATTTAATTATTTAATAGTGTTGTTAGATTGTTCAGCAACTAATTATATATGTAACAACTAATTTGATGTTCCTCTTTTTTTTGTTTAGGTCCTAGGTGTTCTTCTTTTTCTTTCTTTTTTTCGGCCTTTCGGTGTTCCTCTTCTTTGTTCACCCATGTTACATTTTTTTTTTTAGTTTTGTAAACAGAACCATACCCAACAGTTGAACCCATCATTGGTTTTAGAAAAAAAAAACTTATAATCTATAAGCCCATCCAGATTGAGCCAAGTCCAACCAGCAGTGTTCCAACTTGACCCGCCCCGATTCGAAAAGAATTCTACCTCTCCTCCGTCATTCTCTAGCCCACCATCACCACGCCACTTGGATCCTTCCTTCTTGATTGTCTCCGGCAAAGCCATACGTCTACCCGAAACAATACTCCTTGTCATCAACAGCGATAGAAACTCGTTCCGGCAATGACACTATGCATATCGTCATCCTCCGATCCAATGATTCGCGACAGATGCGCATTCGGAGAGTAGGTAGCTTTGCAATGATTCCGCGAGGGGGTGGGGTGAGGGGAACTTCCTGCAACTCCATTGATGGTCAGTGACGGAAATGTAAACATCCGCGCAATTCTAGTATGCGTCAAACGACGTCAACAATGAAACTCCTTCTTTCCCAGCCCAACCCCATCGTCTCTGATTAAACGTAACGCAGAATCATTAACTTCAAATAATTCAATTTTAAATATCGTTAATTAATTCTACATAAACCCAGATAGTTTTCAGATCTAACAAAAATAACCAGCAACAAAATAAATTTATAAAATAGCTCCTCTGACACAAGATATTCATTAACCAATCAAAGAAGGAAAGACGAAGGATGATCTCTACCATTAGATTAAAAAAATGAGAGAGATCCTACAGACAGCATCGAAAGGCGCACCGATCAACCGAAGATAAGTGTGCTAGATAAGTGCTATGCACACTGGTGTGCCAAAGATCTAGAAAGACTACTCCATTTGAGCTATATCATTAGCGAAATACCTTAAACAGTTGAACCCTACTAAACTATAGATTCATGGGGTTAAAAACTGACATTTCACTCCGCCAAAATAAACGTTTGCAAAATCCACCAAATCATTAAAAGTTTAAACTCACTGCACAATTAAAATTCAAAAATAATATATTTTGCCAAAATTCATAATAATCCAGGTTTCTTAAACTACAAATAACATTTGTACGGATAAATGAGGGGTTGCAAACTGAATTAAATAAACTGTCCATTAATCTTTCAAGCATTCACAAAAATAATCGCACAGTTATGCGATGCAATTGTGTGCGCAGCAATATCCCAGGATGAGGCCCCACATTAATGAAAGCACACCAAAATGATATAGCAGGAGAAATAAATTAACTACAGAAAATGGAGACAGGACCATATTTTAAATATCGATTTTATCGGAACAGTAGAATGCTCCATCCATGCTTCAAAAGAAATTCTCCCACAAAACCCAATAAGTATCACCATACTCTTTTCATCCGCACCCACACGAGACACCATAGTCTCCCCTCTTGACGTTTCCTGTCATCACAACAGTAATAAAAATTACAAACACAGCATATATTGAATACACAAAATTAAAAACCCGAAGATAGTGAGAATGGTACACACCACAATACCATTCTCATCATATTAAGCACCAGTAAGAACACTCACTATCTTCGAGAATGGTACACAGCACCAGTTGCCCTGTCATAAAAACATAATTAGCAAGATTTCAGTGCTCAAGGTAATCATCACAGATTGAGATAGGACAGCAAACCTGGCCTGCTGTTTTGAAGCGAAATTGGAAACTGGCCTCCCATTTGCCGGGCCTGAATTTTGGGCATTGTTCATACCGGTTCGGTCCAGGGTTACACCATTGCCAACAGCTAATTGTACACCAGACTGAACAGATGGGCCATCCTTTTCCCGAGAATCCTTAGACTTGGTCAAAATTTTGACATTTGAAAGGCCTCCCGCAACACCAAAGCATGCACCATTTGATTGCTGATGCTGCGTTACTGATAATTTTAGAGGATCATCACCCATATTCGAAGAGATAACAGCATAATCCTGAAAAGACTTGTCAGTTTTGATATTTTTGGAATCAACTGAAGGAACTTTCTTCAGGCGATAAGTGTTAGCCATTGGTGTAACAGCCACAGTAGGCATATATGAAGAACGAGGGGATGATGCTGCAGCTGCTGCAGCAACTTTGGCAACAGCGGCATTGGCAGCTACCATCTTTTGTGCTCCTTCGCGAAGCTGAATATAGTCACCCTCAATCATAAATAACTGAAATTATCATAACAAAAATCTGTCAGCCTGTATGTAAAGTAGATTATACGCCACTATGCTGGACAAGTCAAATAAAGTTATGGAATGCCAGAACTTTTGACAGAATTTATTTGCACGTGTTTTGCTCCCTGGTTAGTGTAATTTATTCATCCAACCACACTTGAATCTAACTGAATTCTGTCAAATTCTGGCTGATTATTTCTAGCTGCAAGGCATTTAATACTTATGTGCTTACTTCAGGATGGCTAGCAACAAAATCATCCAGCTTTCCATACTTTTTCTTGTAATCATGCCAGTGCAGAGGAGCGAGCATTTTACCGAGTCTGTTAGGGAGCTGTGTTTTAAACATAAATGCAATTTTCGTCAGGACAGAAAACCAAACATATAACATTTAAAAGTCATGATTATTGTTCACTAACTGTTGAACTGATTCGAATCCGGCCACCAGCTGGAATAGTGCGAACAATACTAGCCAGCAATGATCTTTCATCAATTAGAGGACTTTCCATAGGCTTTGCAATTGTAGTTGATGCTGTCGGGCCAGTGGAGGAGAATGCTTCAGGCAAGACTGAATCAGTGATGTTGCTATGTACCATATCATTGTGAACTGCATGGGCTGTGACAGGTGATGCATTTCCAGCAGAACTTGCTGCCTCTACCAACAATACTTGGTCATGTCCCTCACTAGGTAACGTCACAGAATTCTTATCCTACACAGTAGAAAAAGTTGGCTTTAATTTCCTCATCTACAACAGTATCTTGCACAAAGACATCTTCACATAATCACAATCACAATCGAATAACAATGACTTGCTTTAAATATATCCTTAGGTTTGACAAACAGAATTTGAACGCAGCTCAAACAAGAAATGTATCGTCTAACCTTAATTTCACCATTAGAGTCAACAGAGTTCAATCTTAAGGCATCGGAGAACTGTGACGAAATTTGTCGTAAGCTATGGTCTTGCTGGGTAGCAACATGTTGGCCTTTATCAACTGACTGAAGAACCTTCAAAAAGTTCACACTAATTGTCAGTATTTTACAGAACTCATGATGCAAAGTAAATAACAAATTTCACTTCTAGCAAACCTGTGTTTCCGCAGTAGAAGATGAAATTACAGATTGAGTCTCCTCATTTTGGTGGATGTGAGCATCCAAATAGTCTCCATGAAGAGCTTGTCCATTAACGGGCATTTCATAATTAAACTTAGCATCGGATCTCATCATACTCTGATCAGTTTGGGATGCAGAAGGATCATCCTGCATCGATACCTGTGAACCCTCCGAGACAGCCTGCTGGAACAAATACACCCGTAAAGCCAAGAGCTAAAAGTACAAATGACCAAATATTTGGATTTGTCAATACCTGTTGATTTTTCCATTGCTGCATAGGTGACAATGCTGCCAGTGGGTGGAAGTGGCCAACATGTGATTGAGGAACTTGTGATGCAACTGAATTTGGCACTCCTTGTTGATGCATGACAAACGGATGTAATGCAGTCACCTGGCCAGGTGGAAGGTATGAAGGTGGCACAAGTAGGGAGGATGGAGCCATAGCGACACCAGCAACATGATCAGTCTACAATATAAATCCATCAGAAAATCAAATGTCAAAAGCGAAATATTATTACAGTTCCATTTTCATCCCAACCGCTATTGTGAAAACGTGTTATCTATCATCTATCATACTCTTAACATTCAATAGACAAGAGAGCATACATGTTCATCAGTCAACAAAAGTTTAAGCCTCCTGATAAATAATGGGACATAGCATTAAAAGAAATGTCTGATATATAGAATATTTCAATTGATACAATCACATAACAAAGATCAACTTATTCTGCTGATGAAAAGGAAGTAAATAACTAGCAGTTTAAAGCTAGAAATTTTGGCATCCAACCTGGACCGAAGCATTGCCACTAGATGCAAATGGAGGAATATTATCTGAGCTTTCATTTGGAATAAGACCATTATTTCCACCTGAAGCATTGCTTCCATTCAAGTCGAATTGGTTTCCGTTTTCCTGTCCAAACTGAGTTACATTCTTTTTTGAATTCATTTGGGACATTTGTGAGTCCTCGTGGTAAGTGCCACTCCTCTCCCTTGCATCAGCTAGCTCAAGCTGTAGCTGCTGGATAGCATGCAAATGAAGTCTTTCCATCTCCGCAAACTAGTGCCACCAACCCAAAAACAAAAGTAACATACCAAATTATTTAAAGTGAATAAACATGGACCTAAAAACAAAGAAACTACTATAAATAGAGAATATTGAAAGAATGACAATCTTCTGTTTCAGCAATGCCTGCTAATGCCATAATGCATATACACTAAAACCAAACCAAAAAAGTATAAATTAAATAGTAAAGATGCATCTCATCAATGTCAATCTGAATAAACAAAACTACAAAATAATACATTTTGTCAGTAAAAAAAGAAGTAAGGAACACAAAAAAAAAAATATTTTAAGCAAAGAAGGGATTGCTGATAAACCTGTCTCTGGAAACCCATCCAGAGCTGGTTATACTGCTCTGTACGTTCCCGCAATTCAGCCTGCAATGTCTGGTTTGTTGTTGATTGGAAAACATCCATCTCACGAACACGGTTTATCCAAGCTTGGGCTTCTCTCAATTGTTCATCTTTATACATTAGGGTCTCTTGAGCTACTCTGTGCTGGAAATCACAGAGAAATGTAAAGCAGCAACTTTTCTAATAAACTTTTATCATAGAAACAAAGCACACAATGTAAGCATCCTACCTGTTCCTGCAACTCAATAAGCTGCCTGTCTTTTTCTTGAATATGTTCTTGAAGATCATGTATTTGTTTCATATGCTGAGCTCTTTCAGCTTCTGAATGATCACGCTCCCTTCTGCAAAGATTTTATCCATTGAAGCATATTGAAAGTTGAGAATAACATGATTGGATAATAACCAATGTGTCATTTTTCCAACTAAAAACACAAGAGCTCCCATACACATGGAAGAGTAACAGTTATGTATATTTTCATGACAGCAAAGTATATACAGAGAAGGCAAAGAAAACCTGAAAGTTGCTAGCTCTTTGTTTTGCTCACGAAGAAGGTCTTGCTTTGCCCATGCCTAGCAAGCAGCATATGTGAAAAGTAAGTATCGATATTATAATTTATAAACCGGAAAAAGTAAAATATAAAAAGTGAGGAAAGAAGAATCACAACAAACCGCTTCATTGTCTAATTTAATGGTGTGCAGTTCTCTTTCCTTCTCTTCCATTTTCCTTTCCAATTCATGAATTGTACGTTCCCTCTCACAAAGTTGCTCCTGCAGCCAGTTAAACATGTTTTAGAACAGAATATCAACTAGTGCATCATGAGAAGAAAAACATGTAAGCTAATAAAAAAATAAATGTTTGATCAAAATCAAAAGAATGATACTTTTAAATTCTGAGGAAAAATGGAAACTATGTTAAACTATTGGCAATGTAAAACTTGATTACAATTTGCATTGTAAAAAATCCCATGAATAATACATAAAAATTGAAAACATGATTACAGCAAAGTTTTTTTTAACATTGAAAGAGCATAATTTAAAACCAAAAAAAAACATTGTGTAAGGATAACCTAAGCTCAAATTTGCAATGCATATAGACTAGTATTAACACATAAGATACATGGATGTTTAAACTCGCACCTGAAGCTTACTGGCATTGTTAACGTGTTCTTTGAGTTGAGCATCATAGCTGTTTCGTATTTCCATTATCTCAGTTCTAGCAATCATTTGAGCTTTCAGTTCGATCTCCATTTGCTGTAATTCCTGTCTTTGCCTTACAACACCATGAATCTGCTGCTGCAAAATATCATTGTCTATCGTTCCATCCACTGTTATCGAACAGAAATCGACATCAAGAGGCTCTCTTCCTTGCTGCACCTTGAAAAACAGGTGGAAATTATCTCCAAGTTCTTAACTCCTAAAATAAAAGCAGCTTCTAAAGTCATCACCTTACCTCATAAATGGTTCTCTCATCCGATTGCCCTACTTTTGAGTTGTCTAGCTCCTGCAGGCCAAACATATGCCCATTATCAATCAAACAAATAACAGTCAAAGTGATAAAAGTTCTCACACCACACACAACCATACGCAAAGAAGGCAATCAAGCCCAGCAATGGTGTTGACAAAAACCAAGACCAAAACCCAAACTCAGCATTCAGCACTGTCGCTATGTCAACCTTTAACAACAATTATATGAGACAACATTCTATCAGACATTAGAAACGTATAGGCCTTGTTCCCTCTAGATAACAAATAACATAATAAACAATTGAATATAAATAAGAACTAGAAGTCGAACATTCAAGTATTTAGAACTTAGATGCTTCAGTGCACTTGCCAAAACTAATGACCACACTATCCACCATGAAACACACCAAACATCTGTTTTCAGACGAGAAAAAAAAGGACTACAGCATCAAAACACGTTGCCAAACCCTAGCAACAAAACAAACAGAAGGATGGAATCATCTCCTTTTTTTTGGATTTAGAACAACGCTTATATTCCAGTATCATTCCCCTAAACCACAAACACAATGCGAGGTGTTGGCACACCACATCAGTACCTCGTCCTCAGGGTTTCTCGACGAATGATGGTGCTCGGAAACAGCACGCCATTCCTTGCGTGATGGAGGTGGCGGTAACTGGAGAGAGGCGCCGCGAGCAGCAGCGGCGTTGGCGGCAGCCGCAACGGCAGCCGTGGCCTCCATTGAAGAAGAAATCGCGAGGGTGCCCCCACGTCTGCACCCTGTGGGTGACTCTCAGTCGAAGAAAAAAAATTGAAGAAAAAGGAGAAATCCCTAACCCTAGAATTTGAGAGATCGAAAAGAGAGCGAAAGAAGAAGTGAACGGAGAATGAATAGGGGAATTGAGAGAGAAGAAAGGGGGGATTGAGAGGGTTTTGGAGGGACGAAGATGATTAAAGACTTAAAGTGCGTTGAGCTAAACAACACTGAGAGTCTTGTGTGTTTTCTTTTGCGGGATGAGAGTCAGAAAGTGGCACGATGATTGGCTGTGACGAATTTCGACCGGCACGGTGCCGATGCAATTTATAGGGATTTTCTCACTCCTTGCTTCTGCTTCCATCTGAACTCCCTCCCCCACGCTTTCCCTCTCGGGCGTGGATCATACGCTCTTACTTATTTGGGCCCTTTCATTGGGCCAAGCCCCATTTCATTATCTGTAAGCTTAAGAACAGGCTTACAAGACTTCAGCCCAAACACAAAATGAAAAAGATTTCCAGAGCTTTTCGGCTTTTGGGTTGGGTCCATCATTTATACACAATAGGAGCTACAAGTGTGCATGGACCAGATTGGGATTGGGTTTGATGAGACTTTAACCTGATCCGAATATTTCATCGGATCCATCCTAAACACCTAAAATCCAACCTTAACTAAAAGAAAATTAGTTCTCTGACCGAGTTGACTGAGCCTCAAATTTTCTTATAAAAAATCATTTAAAAAACTGGTGAACCAACAAAACCAGATGGGTTTTTAAATCCTCCAATTCACTACTCCCTTTTTAAAACGGCACCATTTTGAGACCCAAAAAAAATCCAACAGTCAGTAGAACGTCATAATCCTCTCATTTTTATTCTCTCACAAGTCATAAAATTTCCAAATTTCAATGAGAAACTATAATTTTATCAGAGCAAATCAGCCACCATCAGCCCCACCACTATCGGCATCGACAATGACAACTAGCGGTTGCCATCCTCGCCTCTCGAGGGTCTGCTCTTCTCCTAGCATCGCCAAAATGTCGGTTTGGAGTTGCTGTTGGTGTTGTCGTCTCGATCCTCTCTCATCGTCAAGCCCAGACTTGTCCTCGTCATTGTCAGCTGCCCTGAACTCGTCATTTCTGTCCGTGATGAGCTCGTGGCATCGCCATCGTGAAGGGTTGTCGGTTGTCTTCTCTTCAAGATCTCTCTGTCTGTCTATCCAAGCTCTTTCCCTTTGTGTCTGAGCTCTCTCCCGCTTCGAGCACTCTCTTTCTCTCTCCCTCTCCCTCTTTGTCCGAGTTCAACATTTCTCTTCGAGCTCTCTCACTTTTTTAGCTGAAATTGATGATTCAAAGAAATGGTTGGTACTCTCAGCCTTCTATATTATTGGGTACTTGGGTAGAACAATCCAAGCTATAGGTTTCTTCAATTATTAATCTAAACAACCTGGGTTTGAATACTTTGGTTACTGTTCCGAGGGTTACCTGAAACTGGAGGTCGATCTCGGACGAGATCTTCTGTACTAGTCGGTGCTAACGTGTCCGGCTGGTGGAAGACGACCGGAGCTGTCGCGTCTGAATTATTGGACTGACTGCACTGCTGATCCCTTGTCACCGAAGGGTGGGGGTACCTGCAAGGGACTCCGATGCTTAAGTTAGCAAGGGTATTAAACAGGTATTGAGTAGAATCAGAGTATAAGTTATACCTGGGTGCTCCAGTGTATTTATAATGGTGAGCAGTGACCTTCTGTGGATAAGATAAGTTAGTTATCTTATCTTATCTTTATCTTTAAGTGAGGTCATCTTATCTTCAAGGGAACCACCCTTCTCTCTGTAGGCTTGGGCTGCCTTAGGATTTGGGGCGTGCTCCTCTATTTGGGCCCTTCTTTGGGCTTTCTTGGTGACTTGGCCGAGCCCTTAAGAAAGAGGTCAGGTTGTCCTCACCTGAAAAGGTCGGTCGCTTTGTCTGTCGAACATCCCGGGTCGGACAGCTCGACCCAGGGTATGAACAGTGCCCCTGCTTGAGCTCGGTCTTCTTTTTTGAGGTCGAGTCCTTGACTTCGATCCTTCTTTGGTGAAGCCGAACTCAAGCATCTCGTCGATTCCTTTGTAGCAGTTTTTGAATGTAGAACGTTTCCTCTAAAAACGCGCGCTTTTATATCGGCGCTTTGGGAATGTGCGAGGGTTTAATGCTTTCATTAATTTTAGCATTAACTGCCCCGTTTCTCTTTGGCTCTTTACTTTGATTTTGAAAACCCAGAAACGGTTTCTCTCCTTCGCCCTTTTCGTAACTTTTTTTCTCCGCTCCCTTCGCTCTCTGTTTTTCGTTTGCGCTTCTACTTTCTTGTGTTGCGGCGTTAGTGCACAAAATTGTGATCATCAATGGCGCCATCAACATGGTACGCTCAATTGCAATCTCAACTCTTTATCACAACTTCGCACAACTAACCAGCAAGTGCACTGGGTCGTCCAAGTAATAAACCTTACGCGAGTAAGGGTCGATCCCACAGAGATTGTTGGTATGAAGCAAGCTATGGTCATCTTGTAAATCTCAGTCAGGCAGGTTCGAATGGTTATGGATGATTTATGAATAAAGCATAAAATAAAGATAGAGATACTTATGTAATTCATTGGTGAGAATTTCAGATAAGCGTATGGAGATGCTTGATAAACCCCATTTGTAGGATTTATCTTGTGCTTGATTTAGGGGATTTTATAACCTTTTACCCACATTTATCCATTGAAATAGCATGGTTTTATAACTTCTCCTTTAATTATGCTTAAGAGTGAAAACATGCTTTTTAGGACTTAAAATAGCTAAATCTAATTCTCCTTGATTCCATTAGATGCCTTGATATGTTTGCTAAGTGATTTCAGATTTAGGAGGCAAGGATTGGACCAAGGGAATGAAGGAAAAGCATGTAGAAATGGAGAATTCATGAATAAATAAAGGAAACGCAAAAGCTGTCAAGCCGACCTCTTCGCACTTAATCGACCAAAACTTGAGCTACAGAGGTCCAAATGATACGATTCCAGTTGGGTTGGAAAGCTAACATCCGGGGCTTCGAAACGATATAAGATTTGCCATAGTTGCTATACGTATAAGGATGCGTACATGCACTGTACGCGTACGCGCCGTTGGTGCACGTGATTCACTTCATGAAAACTCGTGGCTAGCGAATTTACAAGCCTTGTGGGCCCAATCTAACTCATTTCTGATCCTATTTAAGCCAAGGATTGAAGAGGGATGGACAAGTTAGTTACCATTAGTTTAGTTTAGCTTAGTTTAGTAGTTAGAGTTAGTTTCTAGAGAGAGAAGCTCTCACTTCTCTCTAGGATTAGGATTAAGATTAGGTTTAGTTCTTAGATCTAGATTTTAATTCATCTTCTTCTACTTCTATCCTCTTAATTCCTTGTTGTTACATTCATCTTCCTCTATTCTCTTGTTGTAATTTCCTTTATGTTGTTCTTGTATTTTGTTGTAGATCTACTTTTGTTCCTTCCTTTCTCTTTCAATTCAATTCAAGGTAAATCATAATAATTGTGTTCCTTTTGATTTTTTGTTGTTAATTCTTTGCAATAATTGTTGTTAGATTTTGTTCTTGTTGTTGATTTACTATGCTTTCCTTTTATGCCTTCCAAGTGTTTGATGAAATGCTTGGTTGGATTTTAGAGTAGAATTTTATACTCTTGGCTTGGAAAGGTAACTTAGGACCTCTTGAGTTACTAATGTCCAACTGATTGATGATTGGGAGCCATTGACTCTAGTTCTCACTAATTGAATTAGTGGAGAGTTAGGACATATGGACTTGGATTGATATATCTCATTCAACTTTCCTTTACCATTAGTTAGAGGATGATTTAGTGAGATTAATCCTTGCCAATTTTCATATTGTGGTTAGTGATTAGGATAGAGATCTTTGACCACCAACCCTTGCCAAGACTTTTTTTAGCCATTAGTTTACTTTTTTGCCATTTATTTTTCATGCTTCTTATCAAAACCCCAAAAATAACTCACAACCAATAACAAGACACTTTATTGTAATTCCTAGGGAGAACGACCCGAGGTTTGAATACTTCGGTTATTAATTTTAGGGGTTTGTTACTTGTGACAAACAATCTTTTGTATGAAAGGATTATTGTTGGTTTAGAAACTATACTTGCAACGAGAATTCATTTGTGAAATTCTAAACCGTCAAAAATCCAATTCATCAATGCTCTGTCCCTTTCGTCTCTCTGCTTTCCTACTGTCTTCATCCAATCCTTCTTACTCCTTTCCATGGCAAGCTGTATGTTGGGCATCACCGTTGTCAATGGCTACAGTCCCGTCCTCTCAGTGAAAATGTTCAACGCACTCTCTCACAGCATGGCTAATCATCTGTCGGTTCTCAATCAGGTTGGAATAAAATCCAGTGATTCTTTTGCATCTGTCACTAACGCCCAGCCTTCAGGAGTTTGAAGCTCATCACAGTCATTCAATCCTTGAATCCTACTCAGAATACCACAGACAAGGTTTACACCTTCCGGATTCTCTTGAATGCCGCCATCAATTCTAGCTTATACCACAAAGATTCTGATTAAGAAATTTAAGAGATATCCACTCAGTCTAAGGTAGAACGGAGGTGGTTGTCAGGCACACGTTCATAGGTGAGAATGATGATGAGTATCACGGATCATCACATTCATCAAGTTGAGGAACAAGTGATATCTTAGAACAAGAATAAGCCTAATTGAATAGAAGAACAATAGTAATTGCATTAATACTCGAGGTACAGCAGAGCTCCACACCTTAATCTAAGGTGTGTAGAAACTCTACCGTTGAAAATACATAAGAACAAGGTCTAGGCATGGCCGAATGGCCAGCTCCCATGATCTAAGAACTAGACGTCCAAAGATGATCCTAAGATCTAAAGTGATCAAAAGATGTCAAATACAATAGCAAAAGGTCCTATTTGTAGATAACTAGTAGCTTAGGGTTTACAAAAATGAGTAAATGACATAAAAATCCACTTCTGGGCCCACTTGGTGTGTGCTTGGGCTGAGCATTGAAGCTTTCATGTGTAGAGACTTTTTTTCGAGTTAAATGCCAGCTTTTGTGCCAATTTGGGCGTTTAACTCCCATTCTTGTGCCAGTTCCGGCGTTTAACACCGGGCAGTCTTGAGCTGATTTGGAATGCCGGTTTGGGCCATCAAATCTTGAGCAAAGTATGGACTATTATATATTGCTGGAAAGCCCAGGATGTCCACTTTCCAACGCAATTGAGAGCGCGCCAATTGGGCGTCTATAGCTCCAGAAAATCCACTTCGAGTGCAGAGAGGTCAGAATCCAACAGCATCTGCAGTCCTTTTCAGCCTCTGAATAAGATTTTTGCTCAGGTCCCTCAATTTCAGCCAGAAAATACCTGAAATCACAGAAAAACACAGAAACTCATAGTAAAGTCTAGAAAAGTGAATTTTAACTAAAAACTAATAAAAATATAATAAAAACTAACTAAAACATACTAAAAACATATTAAAAACAATGCCAAAAAACGTATAAATTATCCGCTCATCACAACACCAAACTTAAATTGTTGCTTGTCCCCAAGCAACTGAAAATCAAATAAGATAAAAAGAAGAGAATATGCAATGAATTCCAAAAACATCTATGAAGATTAGTATTAATTAGATGAGCATGGCTTGTAGCTTTTTGCCTCTGAACAGTTTTGGCATCTCACTCTATCCTTTGAAATTCAGAATGATTGGCTTCTATAGGAACTCAGAATCCAGATAGTGTTATTGATTCTCCTAGTTAAGTATGATGATTCTTGAACACAGCTACTTTATGAGTCTTGACCGTGGGCCAAAGCACTCTGTCTTCCAGTATTACCACCAGATACATACATGCCACAGACACATAACTAGGTGAACCTTTTTAGATTGCGACTCAGCTTTGCTATAGTCCCCAATTAGAGGTGTCCAGGGTTCTTAAGCACACTCTTTTTGCCTTGGATCATGACTTTATTTTTTTCTTTTTCTTTTTCCTCTCTTTCTTTTTTTTTTGTATTCACTGCTTTTTCTTGCTTCAAGAATCATTCTTATGGTTTTTCAGATCCTCAGTAACATGTCTCCTTTTTCATCATTTTTTCAAGAGCCAACATTCATGAAAAACAAATTCAAAAGACATATGCACTGTTCAAGCATACATTCAGAAACCAAAAGTATTGCCACCACATCAAAATAATTAATCTGTTATAAAATTCAAAATTCATGCAATTCTTCTCTTTTTCAATTAAGAACATTTTTTATTTAAGAAAGGTGATGGATTCATAGGACATTCATAACTTTAAGGCATAGACACTAAGACACTAATGATCATGTAATAAGACACAAACATAGATAAACATAAGCATAAAAATTCGAAAAACAGGAAAATAAAGAACAAGGAAGTTAAAGAACGGGTCCACGTTAGTGATGGCGGCTTGTTCTTCCTCTTGAAGATCTTATGGAGTGCTTGAGCTCCTCAATGTCTCTTCCTTGCCTTTGTTGCTCCTCTCTCATGATTCTTTGATCTTCTCTAATTTCATGGAGGAGAATGGAATGTTCTTGGTGCTCCACCCTTAGTTGTCCCATGTTGGAACTCAATTCTCCTAGGGAGGTGTTGATTTGCTCCTAATAGTTTTATGGAGGAAAGTGCATCCCTTGAGGCATCTCAGGGATTTCATGATGAGGAATCTCCTCATGTCCATGAGTAGGATCTCTTGTTTGCTCCATCATCTTCTTAGTGATAGGCTTGTCCTCATCAATGAGGATGTCTCCCTCTATGTCAATTCCGACTGAATAACAGAGGTAACAAATGAGATGAGGGAAGGCTAACCTTGCCAAGGTAGAGGACTTGTCCGCCACCTTATAAAGTTCTGGGATATAACCTCATGAACTTTTACTTCCTCTCCAATCATGATGCTATGAATCATGATAGCCCGGTCTATAATAACTTCGGACCGGTTGCTAATGGGAATGATTGAGCATTGGATAAACTCTAACCATCCCCTAGCCACGGGCTTGAGGTCATGCCTTCTCAGTTGAACCGGCTTTCCTCTTGAATCTCTCTTCCATTGAGTGCCCTCTTCACAAATGTCTATGAGGACTTGGTCCAACCTTTGATCAAAGTTGACCCTTCTAGTGTAAGGGTGTTCATCTCCTTGCATCATGGGCAAGTTGAATGCCAACCTTACATTTTCCGGACTAAAATCTAAGCATTTCCCCCGAACCATTGTAAGCTAATTCTTTGGGTCCGGGTTCACACTTTGATCATGGTTCTTGGTGATCCATGCATTGGCATAGAACTCTTGAACCATTAAGATTCCGACTTGTTGAATGGGGTTGGTAAGAACTTCCCAACCTCTTCTTCGGATCTCATGTCGGATCTCTGGATATTCACTCTTTTTTAGTTTGAAAGGGACCTCGGAGATCATCTTCTTCTTGGCCACAACTTCATAGAAGTGGCCTTGATGCACCCTTGAGATGAATCTCTCCATCTCCCATGACTCGGAGGTGGAAGCATTTGCCTTCCCTTTCCTCTTTCTAGAGATTTCTCCGGCCTTAGATGCCATAAATGGTTATGGAAAAACAAAAAGCAATGCTTTTACCACACCAAACTTAGAAGGTTTGCTCGTCCTCGAGCAAAAAAAGGAAGAAGAGAGTAGAAGAAGAAGAAATAGAGGAGATGGAGGTGGCTTTGTGGTTCGGCCAAAGGGGAGAAGTAGTGTTTAGGTTGTGTGAAAATGAAGGAGTGAAGAAGGATTTATATAGGGGTGGAGAGATGGGTAGGGTTCGGTCATGTATGGGTGGGTTTGGGAGGGAAAGTGGTTTGAATTTGAATGGTGAGGTAGGTGGGATTTTATGAAGGATGGATGTGAGTGGTGAAGAGAATAGTGAGATTTGATAGGTGAGGGGTTTTTGGGGAAGAGGTGTTGAAGTGATTGGTTAATGGGTGAAGAAGAAAGAGAATGGTGGGTTAGGTGGGGATCTTGTGGGGTCCACAGATCTTGAGGTGTCTAGGAAAATTCATCCCTGCACCAAGTGGCGAGCAAAAATGCTCTTTCTGCCAATTCTGGCGTTAAACACTGGGCTGGTACCCATTTCTGGCGTTTAACGCCAGCTTCTTGCCCCTTCCTGGCGTTTAACGCCAGTCTGGTGCCCCTTTTTGGCGTTTAACGCCCAGAATGGTGCAAGACTGGGCGTTAAACGCCCATTTGCTGCCCTTACTAGCGTTTAAACGCCAGCAAGTTTTCCTCCAGGGTGTGCTATTTTTCTTTCTGTTTTTCATGCTGTTTTTACTTTTTCAATTGATTTTGTGACTTCCCATGATCATCAACCTACAGAAAACATAAAATAACAAAGGAAAATAGATAAATATAACATTGGGTTGCCTCCCAACAAACGCTTCTTTAATGTCAGTAGCTTGACAGTGGGCTCTCATGGAGCCTCACAGATACTCAGAGCAATATTGGAACCTCCCAACACCAAACTTAGAGTTTGAATGTGGGGGTTCAATACCAAACTTAGAAGTTGGTTGTGGCCTCCCAACACCAAACTTAGAGTTTGACTGTGGGGGCTCTGTTTGACTCTGTTTTGAGAGAAGCTCTTCATGCTTCCTCTCCATGGTTATAGAGGGATATCCTTGAGCCTTAAACACAAAGGATTCTTCATTCACTTGAATGATCAATTCTCCTCTGTCAACATCAATCACAGCCTTTGCTGTGGCTAGGAAGGGTCTGCCAAGGATGATGGATTCATCCATGCACTTCCCAGTCTCTAGGACTATGAAATCAGCACAGATGTAATGGTCTTCAACTTTTACCAGAACATCCTCTACAAGTCCATAAGCTTGTTTTCTTGAATTGTCTGCCATCTCTAGTGAGATTCTTGCAGCTTGTTGATGAGTGGATAATTTGTACGCTTTTTGGCATTGTTTTTAGTATGTTTTTAGTATGTTTTAGTTGGTTTTTATTATATTTTTATTAGTTTTTAGTCAAAATTCACTTTTCTGGACTTTACTATGAGTTTGTGTGTTTTTCTGTGATTTTAGGTATTTTCTGGCTGAAATTGAGGGACCTGAGCAAAAATCTGATTCAGAGGCTGAAAAGGACTGCAGATGCTGTTGGATTCTGACCTCCTTGCACTCGAAGTGGTTTTTCTGGAGCTACAGAAGATTAATTGGCGCGCTTTCAACTGCGTTGGAAAGTAGACATCCTGGGCTTTCCAGCAATGTATAATAGTCCATACTTTGCCCGAGATTTGATGTCCCAAACAGGCATTCCAAGTCAGCTCAAGAATTCTGGCGTAAAACGCCGGAACTGGCACAAGAATGGGAGTTAAACGCCCAAACTGGCATAAAAGCTGGCGTTTAACTCCAAGAAGAGTCTCTACACGAAAATGCTTCAATGCTCAGCCCAAGCACACACCAAGTGGACCCGGAAGTGGATTTTTACTCATCTTTGTAAACCCTAGCTACTAGTTCTCTACAAATAGGACCTTTTGCTATTGTATTTTCATCTTTCAATCAGAGATCTTTTGATCATGTTTTTATGATTGAACCCTCTTTGGGAGGCTGGCCATTTGGCCATGCCTAGACCTTGTTCTTATGTATTTTCAACGGTGAAGTTTCTACACACCATAGATTAAGGTGTGGAGCTCTGCTGTACCTCGAGTATTAATGCAATTACTATTGTTCTTCTATTCAATTCGGCTTATTCTTGATCTAAGATATCACTTGTTCCTCAACTTGATGAATGTGATGATCCGTGACACTCATCATCATTCTCACCTATGAACGTGTGCCTGAAAACCACCTCCGTTCTACCTTAGATTGAGTGGATATCTCTTGGATCCCTTAATCGGAATCTTCGTGGTATAAGCTAGAATTGATGGCGGCATTCAAGAGAATCCGAAAGGTCTAAACCTTGTCTGTGGTATTCTGGGTAGGATTCAAGGATTGAATGACTGTGACGAGCTTCAAACTCGCGATTGTGGGATGTTAGTGAGAGACGCAAAAGAATCACTGGATTCTATTCCGACATGATCAAGAACCGACAGCTGAATAGCCGTGCTGTGACAGAGCGCGTTGAACATTTTCACTGAGAGGATGGGAGGTAGCCATTGACAACGGTGAAACCCTACACACAGCTTGCCAAGGAAAGGAGTAAGAAGGATTGGATGAAGACAGTAGGAAAGCAGAGAGACGGAAGGGACAAAGCATCTTCATACGCTTATCTGAAATTCTCACCAATGAATTACATAAGTATCTCTATCTTTATTTTATGCTTTATTCATAAATCATTCATAACCATTTGAATCTGCCTGACTGAGATTTACAAGTTGACCATAGCTTGCTTCATACCAACAATCTCCGTGGGATCGACCCTTACTCGCGTAAGGTTTATTACTTGGACGACCCAGTGCACTTGCTAGTTAGTTGTGCGAAGTTGTGATAAAGAGTTGAGATTGCAATTGAGCGTACCATGTTGATGGCGCCATTGATGATCACAATTTCGTGCACCACTTGTACCTCAAAGATCCCTAGCTTCTCTATTACAGAGAGAGGCATGAGGTTTATACTTGACCTAGGTCACATAGAGCCTTCTTGAAGGTCATGGTGCATATTTTACAAGATATTGAGAACTTCCCAGGGTCCTGTCTCTTTTGAGGTAATTTCTGCCTAGTCAAGTTATCCAGTTCTTTGGTGAGCAAAGGGGGTTCATCCTCCCAAGTCTCATTACCAAATAACTTGTCATTTAGTTTCATGATTGCTCCAAGGTACTTAGCAACTTGCTCTTCAGTGACATCTTCATCCTCTTCAGAGGAAGAATAGTCATCAGAGCTCATGAATGGCAGAAGTAAATCCAATGGAATCTCTATGGTCTTAGTGTGAGCCTCAGATTCCCATGGTTCCTCATTAGGGAACTCATTGGAGGCCAGTGGATGTCCATTGAGGTCTTCCTCAGTGGCACTCACTGCCTCTTTCTCCTCTCCAAATTCGGCCATGTTGATGGCCTTACACTCTCGTTTTGGATTCTCTTCTGTATTGCTTGGAAGAGTACTAGGAGGGAGTTCAGTAACTTTCTTACTCAGCTGACCCACTTGTGCCTCCAAGTTTCTAATGGAGGACCTTGTTTCAGTCATGAAACTTTGAGTGGTTTTGATTAGATCAACTACGATCTTTTTTTTCAGCTTCTGGTTCCTCTACTTTCATCCATCTCAGCATCTTCACCATTTCTGGATCCTTGTTTGTGCTTGCTGAATACTAATCTTAAAATCTGGTGTTATATGCAATTGGGCCAGACAGACTCCACTTGACGTCTCAGTCATAGCCAACTTAAGGTCCTCAAATTCCGCAATACAGTCGTTAGATACTTTTCATGCTCTCTTTCTGTCTTCGAATAGATGAGAATATTGTCTATGAAAACTACTACGAACCGATCAAGGTACGGACGAAAAATACGATTCATGTAATCCATGAAAATCGCAGGAGCATTAGTTAGTCCAAACAACATAACCGTATACTCATAGTGACCATATCGAGTTCTAAATGCAGTCTTCGGTATATTTGATTCTTTTACTCGAATCTGGTGATAGCCCGATCGCAAATTAATCTTCGAAAACACAGTTGCACCTTTCAACTGATCCATCAAATCATCTATCCGTGGAAGTGGATACTTGTTCTTGATAGTGACTTTATTTAACTGTCGGTAATCTATGCAAAGTCTCATTCCACCATCCTTCTTCGTTACTAGCAATACTGGAGCTCCCTAAGGTGATGCACTGGGACAAATAAATTTCATTCCAACTAGCTCATCCAACTGCTTCCTCAACTCTGCACGTTCCAGTGGTGACATCCGGTACGGTGCTATGGAAATTGGTCCGGTTCCAGGTACTAGTTCAATACTGTCTGAGAAGGAAATTCAGGTATGTCATATGGGAAAACATCAAGAAATTCCTTCGCCACTCGGATTCGTTCTAAGCTGAATTCACTGTCATTCGAGCTAGTCGCTAACAGAACGTACCCCTCACAATCACTCCCATCTAAGGTAACTCTTACGGAATTCAGATATAAAGTATGAGACAGAAATGGTTTAATATCTAAACTATCAGACGGAATAACAGCAATTTTTTCAAGGAAATCAACGAAAACATGATACTTGGACAACAAATCTAATCCTAGAATAACTTCTAAACCACATAGAGGCAAACAGAATAGATCATGTATAAAAGTTCTGTTCCTAATAGTGAACGGTACTTACAGGCACACTAAACCAGTCAAAACATTTTGAGATGCAGATGTATGGACAATTAGATCAAAGTTCAACTCAGAAAAATCTAGTCCCAACTCACGAGCAACAGTTAAAGAAATAAAGGAATGTGATACACCCGAGTCATACAGTACAGTTAGAAATCGATTTTTGACATAACACTGACCTTGGATCAGGGCGTCTGGTTGCATAGCATCATCAGCAGTTATGGCAAACACTCGGCCTTGTTGCTGGATTCGCACTGGATTCCGAGCAAATTCTTTTGGGCAATTCCTCGCCAAGTGTCCAACTTCCCCACAAGTGAAACAAGCATTCGTTCCTTACAGCATCCAAATCTAACATAGCTATGGCCATGGAGATCATAACAGCTATGAGGATAGCTGTGCCTCGCATCGATTCATCATTCGAAGCTCGATTAAACTATGCCTATTCACAGTCATTAAGGTCCTATCCGCACCAAACAATCAACATTAAGGTGATCAGTCTTAATATCTCAAGTAAGGCACGAACATTTCCAAAATGAGCACTCATAGACATTCATGCCAAATGTATCTTAAAGATACCCTAACAGCATGAGACACACAAGCAGAGTATGCAATGAAGCATAGTCAGTCCACTCCCCAGGCTCTATTGGGAACGAACTGCTCTGATACCAAATTGTAACGACCCAATTTTCAATATGTCTAGCTCATACCGGAAACTGAGCGCTACCAATTTGTCCTCCTAATTATTATCTATTATTTATCATATGAGCCTGAATCGTTGTTAAAAGCGTAGTAAAATTGAGAGGTATATTTTTTTTGAAACGTTTCAATTAATAGACGGAATCACTCATAATCAATTCACAAGTAATAACAGATAAATCAATTATAAACAACCACACAAAAATACATCATGAGTAGCTAGCAACATTCATTTATCCAGCCTTTGTTAGAGTATAGACCTTTAGTTAGAACACCCCTAGATATAGCTAGATAATAACTATATACATATACATACGTATAACATCCCAGGTCATGATCTGTTCAAGAGGTCTCTAAGCTGGCACCCAGGCTAGCCTAAACTCTATACTCTCCTAGTCCCTCTAAACTACTAGAGCGAGGGAAAGTACATTCTAGGTCTTCAAAACTCAAGTCAGGTGGAACGTCATCAGAAGATAGAACATCATCTGCTACTCCTCTGCACGATCAGACTTTTCCACAGGACGCATCTTTGGTACCTCATGAAGTAGCCACACAATAGGAATCTCGTACACAGGATTTAGGTTAAAGTACGCATACGAACGGGGTGCAGACGTTTGCTGGTCTCACAGTATATACATATAATCAGAGAATGAGATTCACCTTAGACTCAGAATCCTCTTTGCAGAACCATCATCAACGAGCTACGGTAAGGTACTCTTACTTCCATCTGAAGGGGGAAGGGAGAGAGAAGGGGTAAGAACTGGGGAGTTCTTAGTAGGGTCGGGGTTTTTAGTTAAGTTCATTAATTTCGTGTTGTTTAGCAGATAAATAGCAGAATATCGAGAAGCAGTGGACAGAAGAAGCAGATAACTAGAGAAAATAGAGAAAATAGAAAGCAAAACACAAACAAGAGAATACAAGAAAATAAAACACAGACACAGTGAATAGAATACAAAAAACGAAAGCATGCATTCAAACAACAACCATAACAGAGTAAATGTGCAACCAAGTATGATGCATGTCTAGCCCTAGTGCAGGTAATGAGCTCATCTGTCGGTTTTTACCCGCTCCCGACGTAACCCAGCATTACCAGCCGGATATGGCTTTCCTGTTGGCTATACCCCTGTGTACAGGAAATAACCCCTCTGCCACCACAGGGTACACTGCACGCAGGAAATAACACATCTGCCACTGCAGGAATGTATGCCGAACCACCTTCTGTATATAGGAAATAACCCCTCTGCCACTACAGAAATGGAACAGGTGGTCACGGTACTCTGTAGCAGGAAATAACCCCTCTGCCTTACAGAAATAAAATATGGATCTGTACCGCAGGAAAGCGTTTTCAGTAGTCGCACCACTATCTATCTGACTGCCTTCACGCAGTAGATCATCATACAAGTATATCCGGCGTTGCCTTAGCGCAACAAATGAATAAACACATCTCTTGGGTTGCCTCAAACAACAAATGACCCTTCAACAGGTCCTCTACTTTTTATTCTCTTTTATAATCATAAATACGCAAGCGGGACAAAACCCACATCCTTGACAACAATTTCATAAACTAAATACCTTTCCTCAAAAGAATCAGTGTAATTATCATCATAAGTTATCATTCTCGTTATTCATCTCTAGTTACATATTCATATACAATACCTCTCTCTTTCTTTGTTCAATCATCTTGTACAAACTTTACAGCTTTTACTTTTACAACATTTTAACTCAAACCATTTCTCTTTATCAAATTACTCTTTTCTCTTGATCTCTTTTCTCTATTTTGGTTACTCTGTTCTCTGTATCTCTTTACTCTGATCTGGTAACTCCTTTCTCTGCTTAACGTATGTATTTAAAGCTTATGTAAATCTCGGTATGAATAGTTCGCCTGTCCCAAGTATAGGTTCATTAAGTCTATACTGAAACGGTTTAACTTTTCATACAATACCTAACCCTAGTCGCAACTCAAGGACTAACTATGTTGCCCTAGTTCGTTCACTAATTTCTGTCTATTTTTCTGTTATTAAAACCTTACAGACTTTTCTTTAGTTTTATCTTTTCTTCAACTTTTTATCTTTCTTTTATCTTTGCCTCGCTAATATGTTCTTACCACTCCCTAAGTGTTTTATGAAAGTAATTATGAGATTCTGCACTTAAAGTTGTCTTTCTAAAGCTTTTACAGAAAACTGCCTTTTTCGCATTATTTTATTATTTTTATTAAAATATTATTTTTATTTAAATATTATTATTTAATATTTTATTATTATTTATTATTTTATTAATAAATTTTCGAAAATTACCTTGCCTTTACCTTTTAACCTTTAAAATTAACTTTTTACCCCGGTAACTTTTAATATTTCTACTTTAACCACCCTAACTTTCAGAAATTACCAAATAACCCCCCAAACACCAAATTAATTACTTCCTTGCCCTTTTATGAATCAAAAAGGTGTTCTTCATTGTTCTTCACCACACTCAAAGTGTTCTTCGTAAATTCTTCAAATTCTTTCTCTGTTTTTACCTGTTTTTCAGTCTTTTCAGCAACCGATTTTTACCAAAATTCAAAATAAATTCCCAGCCACTAAAACCCCATACTTTCTACATGATTTTTACAAAAATTGAACCCCAATTTAGGGCCTAGGGTTTTGTTTTCCAGCAACCACAAGAACACACATTCATAGCTTGAATTTCATCAAATTTCATCAAAATTTCACCAAATTTTCACCAAGAATCAATCATATATGAAACCACTTTTTAGCACAGCCAAATCTTACAACATTCACATACCTCAAACACAAATATTCAAGATTAATTTCGTTACACCCTACCTTGATTTGCTGCTTCAAATCCGGTTACTCTTTCAGGTGGTCCTTAAGCACTTTTTCCTCCTAAATCACATCAAGAACAACTTTAAATCCACAAACTCTCAACTGACCAAATCTCCCTCAGCACGTTAGGAAGAGATATCTCACCTTAGACTTGCTGGAAATTAACGTTTCTTGGCCCTCAAGTCAACTTAAGCATGATTCCTAAGGAAAAACATCAAGAAAACACATGTTTTGCATGGTTTTCCTTGAAAACCGAATTGAAGAGGGAGGGAGACAGCCATCTCACCTTATTTCCAGCCTTGATAAGTCACAGGTTTATGTAGAGGAAGAAGAGAGGATCATTTTGGTGAAATCGGAGTTTTGATTTGAGTTTTAGTTCAGAAGAAATCAAGCTTTGAAGATTAAGTGTTCATGAAAGTTTCTCTCTTTTCTCTCTTGTTATTTTCGGCCAAAATGATGAAATGAGACAGCCTTGGAGGTCTTGGGGGTGTAGGAAGAGTTGTGATTGGTTGGCTTGGAGGTGGATTAAAATAATATTAAAATATCTCAGGTGTATAACTACTAAAACTAGATGTATCGGAACACTTGTAAAAACATCTCTAAAAATTATTTTCTGAGCTACTAGCATAAAAGACACTAGTAACATATTTATTATGAGAGTAAAACATGTATAATGAGGCCTTAGCATTGCTAAAGTCATCAGAGAGTGTTGGTGCTAAGTTGCACCAGTAAACCGTAAACCCGGTTAAACCGATAATCTATTTTTAACTAAAACAGACCAGGTAACCTTATAATATCATTCAATCATCTTCTAATACTAATATAATACTAATATTATACTATTATATCTCTTCTATCATTAATCGAGTCTGGTTTGTCAAACTGAGACTATTTACGAAAACTAGAATCAAAACTCCTAACGGATACGGTTCAAAAACTAGGTTCTTCGTGATTTTGTTGTCAAGTTTGCCTCAAAAGTGGTTCTAGATTAAGGATGACATAATGATAATGAGGATTGAGATGCTTGATGATATAACAGAGGTGTTCCCTTTACTGATCTTCCGGAGGATTCCGTGCCTTTAGAAAAGATCTCGCGTACACGAAAATCAGGGTTGTTACACCTTGCTTTATTTAGTTTGGATAATGTTGTGAAGGATGGAAAGATTATCCCCGATGATCCTGATGATGATGATCTTGAGCCTCCCTCTGAGCCTGTTGTCAAAGCTTCTGTTGTGTCGGCTTCTGCAGCTCCTGCTCATCCCGAATTAGATTCTGATTGCCAAATATTGAATCGGGATGATGGGACAGTAGATGCAGTGCCTCTCTAGACTCATCCTCCTTCACCCCGTGCTGATGCTGCCGAGAAGCCTTCGGGTGTTTAACTGATTTCTGTAGTTACATGTGTAGATAGCCCGGCTTGTGGGCTTTTGAACTTTTTATTTTGCTGACTTTTGACACTTTTTTAGTTGCTGGTTTAGCAACTTTATTTTGATAAACAAAGTAGTTTCCAGGCTTTTTGGGCTGAACTTGGTGGCCTCTGAAGCTGGCTATTATTATATCTTTGTGTTTTTATATCATGTCTGTCTGCGTTTGTCTTCGTATCCTCGTAGGCTTTTGTCTGACATGATCGGCTTGATTCCTTTGCCTGATGCTGTTTTCAGCAATTCATTTGATTTGAACTTTGTTTAGGTCTTTGTTAGGAATTATAATGCTGAGGTTGCCGATTTCTTCAGGTCGGTTTTTGTCCGAGTTGTTTGTTTATAACCCGCTTTTTTTGGACCTCATTTAGGTCTCTTTCAGCGGTTACTTTGTAGCTCTATGTTTTGGGTCGACTTCATCATGTCGGATCCTCCTAAGTTATTTTGTAATCCTCTTTCTTGGACCTTGTTCAGATCTCTTTCAGGGATTACATTTATAACTTCTATACTTTGGGCCGACTTCATCATGTCGGGCCTTGTCGAGTTACTTGGTAATCCGCTTTCTTGGACCTTGTTCAGGTCTCTTTCATGGATTACCTTTATAACTTGTATACTTTGGGCCGACTTCGTCATGTCGGGCCCTGTCGAGTTACTTGGTAATCTGCTTTTTTGGACCTTGTTCAGGTCTCTTTCAGGGATTACCTTCATAACTTGTATACTTTGGGCCAACTTCGTCATGTCGGGCCCTGTCGAGTTACTTGATAATCCGCTTTCTTGGACCTTGTTTAGGTCTCTTTCAGGGATTACCTTTATAACTTGTATACTTTGGGCCGACTTCGTCATGTCGGGCCCTGTCGAGTTACTTGGTAATCCGCTTTCTTGGACCTTGTTCAAGTCTCTTTCAGGGATTACCTTTATAACTTTATTTTTTGGACCGACTTCGCCATGTCGGGCCCTGTCGAGTTACTTGGTAATCCTCTTTCTTGGACCTTGTTCAGGTCTCTTTCAGGGATTACCTTTGTAACTTGTTCGTGGGAGTCCGACTTCATCATGTTGGGCTCTTCTAAGTTATAGTAATCCTCTTTTATAGGGCTGGCCAGACCGCTTTCTAGGGCTTTACTTATAACTTCGGTTATTGTGGCTGGTCCAACTTTTTTATGCTATCCAGTCTTTAAGTTATTTTGTAGCAATCCACTTTATTAGGACCTCGTCAGGTCCTTTCTGTGGATCACTTTCTATAACTTCTTCCATTATTCTATTTTCATCTTTGCCGATTTTGTAGAGATTGAGTTTTAACCCTCGTTTTGGTTGACCTTTTAATGAATTTGGTTTTCATCTTTGGTCTTTATCGCAATCGCACAATGAATTTGGCTTTCACTTTCTGTTCCGAGGGTTACCTGAAACTGTAGGTCGATCTCGGACGAGATCTTCTGTACTAGTCAGAGCCGACGTGTGGAATTGAGAATGTTGTTGATCCTTTGTCACCGAAGGGTGGGGGGCACCTGCAAGGGACTCCGATGCTTAAGTTAGCAAGGGTAATAATCAGGTATTGAGTAGAATCAGAGTATGAGTTATACCTGGGTGCTCCAGTGTATTTATAATGGTGAGGAGTGACTTCTCTGGAGATAAGATAGTTATCTTATCTTATCTTATCTTATCTTTGAGTGAAGTCATCTTATCTTTAGTGGAACTGCCTTTATCTTTCTGGGCTTTAGCTGCCTTTAGATTGGGCTGTGTTCCTTTGTTTTGGGCCTGCTTTGGGCTCCTTTGACGATTTGGCCGAGCTCTTTGAGAAGAAGTCGGGCATTGGCCAAGCTCTTTGAGAAGAGGTCGGATAGTCTGACTTGAAGAGTTCGGTCGGCTTGTCGCTAAACATCCCGGGTCGAACAGCTTGACCCAGGGTATGAACAGTGCCCTTGCTTGAGTTCGATCTTTCCGTGAGATCGTGCTTTTCAGAGCTTCGATCTCTTTGGAAGTCGTGCTCAAGCATCTGTCTGGCTTGTTTCTTCATTGCTTTGCAATCTTTGTAGATTTTCTAGAGATTTGGTACTTCACAGTCCAACCTCTTTTGAGTGGTAGTGTGGGTTTTCTACCCTTGCCTTCTGGATCACGCCTTGCTTTTAAGTTTGTGTTGACAACCTTCTGCTTTGGCGAAGCTATCATTGCGGCTTGATATCCGGCCTTTTAGTGACTTGTCCAATGACCTTTTAGTGTTCTTTATATAGAACCTTTTTTAGTCTCGGATGACGTTCATAGCCCTGTTTGAGATTGTGCCTTCTTTGAGTGGAATTGTATCCCTTTTGGCTAAGCACATTTGAGCCTTAAGTTGTTTCACAACCTTTTGGCTTGTTCTTTTTGAAGTCGTACTTGCACATCTTCTTTAGCTGACATCGACCTGTATGACTTTGCCCCTGCTTGAGTTCGGATCTTTCCACGAGATCGTTCTTTCAAAGCTTCGATCTCTTTGAGGAAGTCGCGCTCAAGCATCCTGACTTTGGTCGATCTTGAGTAGTTTCTCCATTGTGCGAGTCTGGTATTGCCCCTTTTAGTTTGTTAAGGGGATTTTTCAGTCTTCTTTTGACTTGCTTGTCTTCACTGCTCGGGCTTTTTAGTCATAATCCAACAACTTTTTAGGTAGTATTCCTGATAAGGAACCTTTTTATAGTATGTTTGGATGACTTTTTAGTGCCGTTTTGATTTGTGCGTTTGCCGTTTAAGTAGTGTCTTTTTTCAAGACTTCGTACCTTTTAGCAAAGCATTCCTGGCCTTCCTCTGGCTGTTTGCAAGATGTCTTTGTCCCTTTTTGTGGATCTTCGTGGAGTGTCGGTATTTTTGTTGTCCGACCTCTTTTGATCACTTCTAGTTTTGTCCACTTTCTGCTTAGTCAAGGTGGTCCTTGAGGCTAACTTGTCTGACGACTTTTTAGTGTTCTTGTAGAACTCCTTTTAGTCAGTCTGAACGATTTTGATAGCCTTGTCGTGGAGCCGTGGCTTTTTTGGGCGGAGCTATGTCCATTTTAGCGCAAGTTTTTCGTTTGTCCGATTTTTCTTGTCGATCCTTCTTTATTGCTGGTTCGACTTCTTCTTGTCGGTCCAAGCTGTAGCTTTCATTGGTCGAACTTCTTCTTGTCGGTCCAATCTATAGCTTTTGTTGGTCCGACTTCTTCTTGTCGGTCCAATCATAGCTTTCGTTGGTCCGATTTCTTCTTGTCGGTCCAATTTGTAGCTTTCATTGGTCCAACTTTTTCTTGTCGGTCCAATCTGTAGCTTTCCAAGTTATTTCTATAATTCTCTTTCTTGGACCTTTGTTCAGGTGTCTTTCAAGGATTACTTTTATAACTTTTGTGTTGTGGGCCGACTTTCGTCGTGTCGGGGCTCTCCTGAGTTATTTCTGTAATCCTCTTTCTTGGACCTTGTCCAGGTCTCTTTCAGGGATTACTTTTATAACTCTTTTGTCGTTTGGGCTGACTTTGTCATGTCGGGCTCTCCTTAGTTATTTCTGTAATCCTCTTTTTTGGACCTTGTTCAGGTCTCTTTCAGGGATTACTTTTATAACTTGTTTTGTAGGAAACCGACTTCGTTAGGTCGATCTCTTCTAAGTTATTTTTGTAATCCTCTTTCTTGGACCTTTGTTAGGTCTCTTTTAGGGATTACTTTTATAACTTGTTTTGTAGGAAATCGACTTCGTTAGGTCGATCTCTTCTAAGTTATAGCAATTCCTCTTTAATAGGGTTGGCCAGACCTCTTTCCAGGGATTTGCTGATAACTTGGGTTGACTTGGTCCGACATTTTAGTGTCGGCCAGTCTTTTTAAGTTATTATATAGCAATCCATAAGACCTCGTCAGGTTCTTTTTGGGATCACTTTCATAACTTCCTGCATTATTCTGTGTTCATCTTTGCCGATTTGTAGATGGTGGTTTCTGTCCCGGTTTGATCGTCCTTTAGGTGAATCGCGTTTTCACCTTTGTTGGACGATCATTCCTATCGAGATAGTACAGTGAATCTGTTCTTCACTTTCTATTGATCTGTTGCTTTATAATCGGACGATGAATGCTTCAGATTAATGCATCTTGATTGAGCAGTGAATTTGGTTTTCACTTTGTCGACCTTTGTCAAAATCAAACGATGAATTCGGTTTTCATCGTGGTCGGGCGGTGAAGTTGGTTTTCACCTTGCTGACCTGTCACTTTGTAATCGGACGATGAATTTGGCTTTCATCTTGCGACTTTGTTCTGATCGGGCGGTGAATTTGGTTTTTACCGTGTCGACCTTTGTCGTGATCGTGCGGTGAATTTGGTTTTCACCTTGCCGACCTTTGTCGTGATCGCACGGTGAATTTGGTTTTCACCTTGCCGACCTGTCGTGATCGGACGTCTTGGTAGGAAACTTTTTAGGGAATCTACGAACTTTTAAACAATAAAATGAAGATATGAATAAGAGTGTGTTCATGTTAGTGCTTACCCTTCTAGGTTGGGCAATCTTTTAGATCTCGGCCTGGCGCCTTTTGCAGGCATGCCATGACCTTGCTAGCTCTCGACCCTCGAGGTCAGACACTTTGTGGTGACCTTTCCTCAGTACTTCCGTGACTTGGTAGGGTCCTTTCCATTTAGCTGCTAGCTTTTCCTCTCCCGGTCGACTTGTTCCGATATCATTTCGGATTGGGATGAGGTCATTATTGGCGAAGCTTCTCTGCCCTACCTTCCGTTTGTACCTTAAGGCCATGCGACGTTTTAACGCTTCTTCCCTGATCCAAGCTCTTTCTCGGACTTCTAGAGTAGGTCGAGCTCTTCCCTTTGGATTTGGGAGTTAACCTCTTTATTGTTGAGGATCATTCTAGGGGATTCTTCTTCGATCTCTACTGGGATCATTGCCTCCACTCCGCGAGTCAATCGGAAGGGTGATTCCCCCGTGGTGAAGTGTAGAGTTGTCCGATATGCCCATAGGACTTGTGGGAGCTCTTCAGCCCAAGCTCCCTTTTTGATCTGAAGAACTTTGGTTCTTTCTGCAAAAAGTTTGCGTCTTCGCCTTTGAGGAGAAAGTGTGCTTTGCTTAGGATTTGATTGCTGTTCCTGTTTCTTTTCATCGTTGCCTGACTCCTTTTGTACAAAAGTTCAAGCTTTTGTTTTGACCTTTTGTTTGAGAGGTGTTCGGACTATTTGGGTATAGATTGTCGGCTTCTCTTCACTATGTTCTTGCCCTGTTGTTGTCTCCAAAGGGTGCCCCTGGGCTTTCGTGTGAGTCCTGGGGTTTCTCTTTTACTGCTGTATCTGATATTTGATGTTTTGCTGTTATTGTCCGAGTTGTTTCCTTATTTGTCTGAGTTGTTTGGTAATAACCCCATGGTTGACCTATGTCTTCTTGAAAAAATATTGCTGAGATGTCTACTAAGATCCCGGACGGCATGTCTGATTGACTGGATTCCATAGTTTTAATGCGTGTTACTGTGGCTGACCCTGAGTACTGTGTGCGACTTAGGAGGTTCCGTAGAATTTGTAGGGATAGGGATGATGAGAAGAATTATGAGCTGGTGTCGCCAGACTCTCAGGAGAGGGTTTGTTTTCCTTCCTTGTTGTGGTCTTGTAATGTAGCCTGGATGAGGCTTCTATTATTGCCCCCTAGTTTGGTGTTGGCTGATTTGGAAAGTGTGCATCAGCTCGGGCATTCTGCTCCCGAGGTATGTGTCGGACTTTATATTCCCTGAATTGTCTGAGCTGTTGGTACTGGCTGATTTTGAAAGTGCATCAGCTCAGGCATTCTGCTCCTAAGGTATGTGTCGTACTTCATGTTCCCCGAAATGTCCGAGCTATTTTCTGTTTTTGTCCAGGGTCTCCCAAATTGTCTGAGCTATTCTCTAGTTTTGTCCAGGGTCCTCCAAATTACCCGAGATATTTTTTCATGGTGGGATCCTCAGCTTGGTTGCTCCCTTCTATTTGTGAGGTGACTACTTGTGAATCACTGGACATGGTAAGCTCCTACCTTCTTAGCTAGCCTTAAACCAGCGAGTAGTGCCTCGTATTCAGCTTGGTCATTTAGCTTGATTTGGCTTCCCTGATCGCTTTCCATAATTACACCTACACCACTCCCGGTTTTGTTTGAAGAGTCGTCCATGTATAGTTTCTGTTCCGAGGGTTACTTGAAACTGGAGGTCGATCTCGGATGAGATCTTCCGTGCTGGTCGGAGCCGCTGTGTCCGACTTGTTGATGGTGGCCGGAGCCGCCGCGTCCGACTTGTTAGACTGGCTGCACTACTGATCCTTGGTCACCAGAGGGTGGGGGTACCTGCAAGAGACTCCGATGCTTAAGTTAGCATGGGTATTAAACAGGTTTTATGTTAAATCAGAGTATGAGTTATACTTGAGTACTCCAGTGTATTTATAGTGGTGAGATGTGACCTTCTGTGGATAAGATAAGTTAGTTATCTTATCTTATCTTATCTCTTGTTGAGGTCAGCTTATCTTCCATGGAACCGCCCTTGTCTCTATCAGCTTGGGCTACCTTTGGATCTGGGTTGTATTCCTTGAGTTGGGCCCTTCTTTGGGCTGTTCCTGTCGCTTTGGCCGACTTCTTCATAAAGAAGTCGGTCCGCTTGACCTAAAGAGGTCGGTCGCTTTGTTACTGAACAACCTGACTCGGTCATCTCAACCCAGGGTATGAACAGTGCCCCTGCTTGAGCTTGGTCTTCTTTTTTTGAGGCCGTGTTCTTTGACTTCGGTCCTTCTTTAGTGAAGCCGAACTCAAGCATTTTGTCGATTCCTTTTGTAGAAGCTTTTGAATGTAGAACGTTTTTTCCTCTAAAAGCGCGCGCTTTTATATCGACGCTTTGGAAAACGTGCGAGGGTTTAATGCCTACCTTAATTTTAACATTAATTGCCCCATTTCCCTTTGGATCTTTTATTTTGATTTTGAAAACCCAGAAACGGTTTCTCCCTTTCCCTTTTTTCGTAACTTCTTCGCATTTCTTCCTTCATTCTCTCGCTTTCAACTTTTCTTTGTGTTGCGGCGTTGTTTGATTTTTCTGAAGCCTCTGCCTGGAGTTTTGCAGTTTTGCGTTTCAGCCCCGTGACGTTGCTTTTGCTCGTATCTTCTCTTTTACTTTGAGAGAGCAATTCCGGATTTTGCCTTCCCACTTCAACTTCCTTTGACGCCTGCTGCTTTTTTCAGGTTGGTACTAACTTTCTTGCTTCTTTCACGGCTTCACTTTTAGTTTTTTGGTGAAGCTTTGATTTTGCATGTTTGAAAGTTTGAGCCTTTTTGTGATCTTGTGTTTGTTTTGTCGCTGTAAATGTGTTTTCCTTGGCTTTCTTTTGCGCGCTCTATTTCCGTCGAGGCTTTCTAGGGTTTTGTTGTTGCTTCTGGTAGAGAATCTGCATCTGTTCCTTGCTTTGCTTGATTGCTTTTTGTTTCTGATTTTGAGAAAGTTCGTACTTTTAACGATTTCTACTTGGCGCATTTTGACATTTAGGAATGCTTTTTGCTTGGTAAACTGTGATGACTTATGCTTCTGAAAATGCTTGCTTGTTTGAAGTCTTTTTCTTGTTTGAGAAATGCTGGGGTGGGAGCTGTAGATTTTTCTAGAAACCTTGCTTGATTATTGCCTCCAAACGATGCCCCAAGGCTTTTGGTTTGAGTCTTGGGGTTTTTCCTTTTCTGTTTTGTTTTGCCTATATCGTATTGAGTTATTTTCTCCCTTGTCCGAGATGTTTTTAGTAACCCCATCTTCTTTTCTTACTTGTAGGATTAGTTGGCCTCATGTCTTCTCGCAATAACATTGTAGAGATGTCTTCCAGAGTTCCTGAAGGCATGTCCGATTGGCTGGACTCCCTTGTCTTGTTGTGTGTTTCTGTTGTGGATGCCGAATTTTACACAGAGCTGAGGATGCGCCATAGGATTTGTGGTAACAGCGCCCGTGAGGGGGATTATGAGCTTGTTGCTCCTGAGGCCGATGAGAGAGTTTGTTTTCCGACTTCCGTCGAGGGGGAGCGTCCCTTCTTTTACGCCTATGAATATTTTTTCAGTCAATTAAACGTTACCTTTCCCTTTACTGCTTTTGAGACCGACTTATTGTGGTCTTGTAACATTGCCCCATCCCAGCTTCATCCAAATTCCTGGGGTTTTATTAAAATTTTTCAGCTTCTTTGTAGAGAGTTAGATGTAACACCTTCTCAGACTCGTTTCCTTTACTTGTTTGTTTCCGCCAAGCCTGGTGGTTCTTCAAAAAAGAAAGCTTCTTGGGTTTCCTTCAGGTCCGCCCAGGGCCATAAAGTTTTTGCGATGTATGATGAGTCCTTTAAGGACTTCAAGAATTACTTCTTTAAAGTTCGAGCTGTTGAGGGGGCCCGCCCCTTTTTCCTTGATGAAAATGATGAGCCTTCTTTTCCTTTGGAGTGGTAGAGGGATGTGAGAATATCCCATTATACCTGGGAGATGCTTGATGATGTCGAGCGTGCTTTTGTTGTTGTTTTTGAGGATCTGTGGAGGAAACCACCCCATCTTGATACAAAAAGGTTTTTGAATGACCCGTCCTTGGTTCGGACTGTTTTGGGTACTTGTCTGTCTTGTCTCTTATACTTATTTCTTAATTTTTTCTTCCCTTTGTTGTGACCATAACTCTATGCTGTGGCTAATTCTGTATTTGCAGAGATGTCTAAGAACAACGACTCCATGAAGGCCTTTAAAAGGGCAAAGAAGGCAACTGCTGCTCTGAACATCTCGGCCAAAGTGACCGGCAAGGGATCTTCTCAGGTCCCAGTGAAGCCTCTTATGCCAAGTTCTCTCGGGCCGAGGAAAGTAATTCCTACTCCTCGGTTTCATTAGGTCGATCCTCCAGAGACTTCTGCCGTTGCTTCTGATGTCCCTCCCTTGAAAAAAAAAAAACCATCCAAGCATTTTAACCTGGATGCCCCGAACTTTGATGCTATCGAGTTTGTTGACCAGCAAATTGCCCCCTATGGTGGGCCTTCCATGGACAACGTGTCTCTTCTTCAGCATTTGGATTTTATCACCAAAAGTAGTGTGAAAATGGCTCATATGGGTGCGGCTATTTTCCGAACAGTTCAGGGGATTCCGATTCATGCCACAAAATCCTTCATGGAGGAGGCCAAGTCAGAATTTGATCGTATCAAGGGTCTGAAGGAGGAGTTGGAGGTGAAGTTGGAAAAGGTGGAGAAGGAGCTTGAGGGTGAGAAGGCCAGTTCTATTGCCTTGGCTGCTTCTTTGAAGTTGGCCAAGGACATGGCCCTGAAACATAAGGATAGCTATGTCTCGGCTTATAGGGAATTGATGCATGGTGCACGAAATTGCGATCACACTTTTGCAATCCCGCACAACTAACCAGCAAGTGCACTGGGTCGTCCAAGTAATACCTTACGTGAGTAAGGGTCGATCCCACGGAGATTGTCGGATTGAAGAAAGCTATGGTTATCTTGTAAATCTTAGTCAGGATATCAGAAATTATCAGGATTGATTGTGAAAAGTAAAAGAACATGAAATAAGTACTTGTTTTGCAGTGATGGAGAATAGGTTGAGGTTTTGGAGATGCTCCATCTTCTGAATCTCTGCTTTCCTACTGTCTTCTTCTTCAAGCATGCAAGGCTCCTTCCATGGCAAGCTGTATGCAAGGGTTTCACCGTTGTCAGTGGCTACCTCCCATCCTCTCAGTGGAAATGTTCAACGCACCCTGTCACGGCACGGCTATCCATCTGTCGGTTCTCAATCAGGCCGGAATAGAATCCAGTGATTCTTTTGCGTCTGTCACTAACGCCCCGCCTTCAGGAGTTTGAAGCTCATCACAGTTATTCAATCATTGAATCCTACTCAGAATACCACAGACAAGGTTTAGACCTTCCGGATTCTCTTGAATGCCGCCATCAGTTCTAGCTTATACCACGAAGATTCCGGTTAAAGAATCCAAGAGATATCTACTTAATCTAAGGTAGAACAGAGGTGGTTGTCAGGCACACGTTCATAGTTGAGAATGATGATGATTGTCACAGATCATCACATTCATCCGATTTAAGAACAAGTAATATCTTAGAATGGAAGCAAGCATGATTGAATAAGAAACAGTAGTAATTGCATTAATCCATCAAGACACAGCAGAGCTCCTCACCCCCAACCATGGGGTTTAGAGACTCATGCCGTGGAAAATACACCAAGAAACGTGTAAAGTGTCATCAGGTCTAGATACAATGTCAAAAGATCCTATTAATAGTGAACTAGTAACCTAGGGTATACAGAAATGAGTAAATGACGTAAAAATCCACTTCTGGATCCACTTAGTGTGTGCTTGGGCTGAGTATTGAAGCTTTCATGTGTAGAGACCTTTTCTGGAGTTAAACGCCAGCTTTCATGCCAGTTTGGGCGTTTAACTCCAAGTTTTATGCCAGTTCCAGCGTTAAACGCTGGGATTTCTGAGGCTGATTTGCCACGCCGGTTTGGGCCATCAAATCTCGGGCAAAGTATAGAATATTATACATTGCTGGAAAGTCCAGGATGTCTACTTTCCAATGCCGTTGAGAGCGCGCCAATTGGGCTTCTGTAGCTCCAGAAAATCCACTTCGAGTGCAGGGAGGTCAGAATCCAACAACATCTGCAGTCCTTCTCAGTCTCTAAATCAGATTTTTGCTCATGACCCTCAATTTCAGTCAGAAAATACCTGAAATCACAGAAAAATACACAAACTCATAGTAAATTCCAGAAAAGTGAATTTTAACTAAAAACTAATAAAAATATACTAAAAACTAACTAGATCATACTAAAAAATATACTAAAAACAATGCCAAAAAGCGTATAAATTATCCGCTCATCACAACACCAAACTTAAATTGTTGCTTGTCCCCAAGCAACTGAAAATCAAAATAGGATAAAAAGAAGAGAATATACTATAGACTCCAAAATATCAAGGAAACTTAGCTCCAATTAGATGAGCGGGACTAGTAGCTTTTTGCCTCCGAACAGTTTTGGCATCTCACTCTATCCTTTGAAGTTCAGAATGATTAGCATCTATAGGAACTCAGAACTCAGATAGTGTTATTGATTTTCCTAGTTAAGTATAATGATTCTTGAACATAACTAGTGTATGAGTCTTGGCTGTGGCCCAAAGCACTCTGTTTTCCAATATTACCACCGGATACATACATGCCACAGACACATAATTGGGTGAACCTTTTCAGATTGTGACCCAGCTTTGCTAGAGTCCCCAATTCAAGAGACATATGCACTGTTCAAGCATTCATTCGGAAAACAAAAATTATTGTCACCACATCAAACTAATTCAACTGAGTATGATGGTGGGAATGGCCCCATGAAGTCAATGCCCCATACATCAAACAATTCTATCTCTAATATCCCTTGTTGAGGCATGGCATATCCGTGAGGCAAGTTACCAGCTCTTTGGCAACTGTCACAGTTACGCACAAACTCTCGGGAATCTTTATAGAGAGTAGGCCAGTAGAAGCCACATTGGAGGACTTTAGTGGCTGTTCGCTCACTTCCAAAATGTCCTCCATACTGTGATCCATGGCAGTGCCATAGGATCCTTTGTGCTTCTTCTCTGGGTACACATCTGCGGATCATTCCGTCTGCACATCTCTTAAAGAGATATGGTTCATCCCAGAGGTAGTACTTGGCATCTGAAATTAATTTCTTTCTTTGCACTCTGCTGTACTCCTGGGGTATGAACCTCACAGCTTTATAATTTGCAATATCTGCAAACCATGGAGCTTCCTGAATGGCAAAGAGTTGCTCATCTGGGAAGGTCTCAGAGATCTCAGTAGAAGGGAGGGATGCCCCAGCTACTGGTTCTATTCGGGACAGATGATTAGCTAGCTACTTGGTTCTCTGTCCCTTTTCTGTCTCTTATTTCTATATCAAACTCTTGCAGAAGCAACACCCATCTTATAAGCCTGGGTTTTGAATCCTGCTTTGTGAGTAAGTATTTAAGAGCAGCATGGTCAGTGTACACAACCACTTTGGATCCCACTAGATAGGATCTAAACTTGTCAATGGCATAGACCACTGCAAGTAACTCTTTTTCTGTGGTTGTGTAGTTCTTCTGTGCGTCATTTAGAACACGGCTGGCATAATAAATGACGTGCAGAAGCTTGTTATGCCTCTGTCCCAACACTGCACCAATGGCATGGTCACTGGCATCACACATTAGTTCAAATGGCAATGTCCAATCTGGTGCAGAGATGACTGGTGCTATGACCAGCTTAGCTTTCAGGGTCTCAAATGCCTGCAGACACTGTGTGTCAAACACAAATGGTGTGTCAGCAGCTAGCAGGTTACTCAAAGGTTTTGCAATTTTCGAAAAATCCTTTATAAACCTTCTGTAGAATCCTGCATGCCCCAGAAAGCTTCTGATTGCCTTAACATTGGCAGGTGGTGGTAATTTTTCAATTACCTCTATCTTTGCCTTATCCACCTCTATTCCCTTGCTTGAAATTTTGTGCCCAAGGACAATTCCCTCAGTCACCATAAAGTGACATTTCTCCCAGTTTAAAACCAGGTTAGTCTCTTGGCACCTTTTCAGGACAAGTGCTAGGTGATTAAGACAGGAGCTGAATGAGTCTCCATATACTGAGAAGTCATCCATGAAGACTTCCAGAAATTTCTCTACCATATCTAAGAAGATAGAGAGCATGCACCTCTGAAAGGTTGCAGGTGCATTGCACAGACCAAAAGGCATCCTCCTGTAGGCAAACACGCCAGAAGGGCAAGTAAATGCTGTTTTCTCTTGGTCCTGAGGATCTACTACAATTTGGTTGTAGCCTGAATAGCCATCCAAAAAGCAGTAATAATCATGACCAGCTAGTCTTTCTAGCATTTGGTCTATGAATGGTAAAGGAAAATGATCCTTTCTGGTGGCTGTATTGAGCCTTCTGTAGTCAATACACATACGCCACCCTGTGACTGTTCTTGTAGGAACCAGTTCATTTTTTTCATTATGAATCACTGTCATGCCTCCCTTTTTGGGGACAACTTGGACAGGGCTCACCCAGGGGCTATCAGAAATAGGATAAATAATCCCAGCCTCTAGCAATTTAGTGACCTCTTTCTGCACCACCTCCTTCATGGCTGGATTTAGCCTCCTTTGTGGTTGGACCACTGGTTTGGCATTATCCTCCAACAGGATCTTGTGCATGCATCTAGCTGGGCTAATGCCCTTAAGATCACTTATGGACCACCCAAGAGCTGTCTTGTGTGTCCTTAGCACTTGAATCAGTGCTTCCTCTTCCTGTGGATTTAAAGCAGAGCTTATAATCACTGGAAAAGTGTCACCCTCTCCCAGAAATACATACTTCAGGGATGGTGGTAGTGGTTTGAGTTCAGGTTTGGGAGGTTTATCCTCCTCCTGAGGAATTTTCGAGAATTCCTTTGTTTCCTCTGGTTCTTCTTGATCATGTTGAGCATCTTTGAAGATGTCCTCAAGCTCTGATTCTAGGCTTTCAGTCATATTGATCTCTTTTACTAGAGAGTCAATAATGTCAGCGCCCATGCAGTCATTTGGTGTGTCTGGATGCTGCATAGCTTTTACAGCATTCAACTTGAACTCATCCTCATTGACTCTCAGGGTTACTTCCCCTTTTTGTACATCAATGAGAGTTCGTCCAGTTGCTAGGAAAGGTCTTCCTAGAATGAGAGTTGCACTCTTGTGCTCCTCCATTTCCAGCACCACAAAGTCAGTTGGAAAGGCGAATGGCCCAACCTTGACAATCATATCCTCTATTATGCCTGATGGATATTTAATAGAGCCATCAGCAAGTTGGAGGCATATCCGGGTTGGTTTGACTTCTCCAGTCAACCCAAGCTTTCTGATAGTGGATGCAGGTATTAGATTGATGCTTGCTCGAAGATCACATAGGGCTGTCTTGGTGCAAGCACCTTCTAATGTGCATGGTATCATAAAGCTTCCTGGATCTTGAAGCTTTTCTGGTAAACTTTTCAGAATGACTGCACTGCATTCTTCAGTGAGAAACACTTTTTCAGTTTCTCTCCAATCCTTCTTATGACTTAAGATTTCTTTCATGAACTTAACATAAGAAGGTATTTGCTCAAGTGCCTCTGCAAACAGAATCTTTATTTCAAGAGTCCTTAGATAGTCTGCAAAGCGGGCAAATTGCTTATCCTGTTCCGCTTGGCGGAGTTTTTGAGGATAAGGCATCTTGGCTTTATAGTCTTCAACCTTAGATGCTGCAGGTTTATTCCTTACAGAAGTGGTTGAAGAAGCCTTATTAGAGGGATTACTGTCAGCACTCTCAGGTGTCTGATCTTCCCTTGGCGTCTGAATGCCAGGATTGGGTGGAAAATGGGCGTTTAACGCCAACTTTTCCCCCTTTTCTGGCGTTTGAACGCCAGAACTGGGCAAGGAATGGGCGTTTAATGCCAACTTTCCTTCCCTCTCCGGCGTTTGAACGCCAAAAGTATTCCTCTCTGGGCTCTTACTGTCCTCAGAGGGATTTTGAACAGTGGGTTGGTTATCCTCTGTCAATTGTTCCTTAATTGGCCTTTTGCTCTTTTGGGCAGTGTTATTCAGTGTCTTCCCACTCCTCAGTTGAACTGCTTGACATTCCTCTGTTATCTGTTTAGATATTTGCTGTTTTGCTTGATTCAACTGCAGTTCTATGTTCTTGTTAGCAACTTTAGTTTCATGGAGCATCTCTTTAAATTCTGCTAACTATTCTGTCATCAGGAGCAATTGTTGATTAAGCTCAATCATCTATTCTTGAGGATTAGGGTCAGTGACTACTGTCATGACTTCCTCTTTTGGAGAGAACTCATTGCTAGAGTACAAATATTGATTTCTAGCAACAGTGTCTATAAGCTCTTGAGCTTCTTCAATTGTCTTCCTCATGTGGATAGATCCACCAGCTGAGTGGTCTAAAGACATCTGAGCTTTTTCTGTAAGCCCATAGTAGAAGATGTCTAACTATACCCACTCTGAAAACATTTCATAGGGGATTTTCTTAGCATACCTCTATACCTCTCCCAGGCATTATAAAGGGATTCATTATCCTCTTGTTTAAAGCCTTGGATGTCCAGCCTTAGCTGTGTCATCCTCTTTGGAGGGTAAAAGTGATTCAGGAATTTGTCTGATAACTGTTTCCATGTCTTTATGCTTGCTGTAGGTTGGTTATTCAACCACCTTTTAGCTTGATCTTTTACAGCAAATGGAAATAGTAATAGTCTGTAGACATCCTGATCCACCTCTTTATCATGTACTGTGTCAGCAATTTGTAAGAACTGTGCCAGAAACTCAGTAGGCTCTTCCTGTGGAAGGCCAGAATACTGGCAATTTTGCTGCACTATGATAATGAGTTGAGGATTTAGCTCAAAGCTGCTTGCTTTGATGGGAGGTGTACAGATGCTACTCCCATATGCAGCTGTAATAGGGTTAGCATATGACCCTAGAGTCCTTCTGGACTGATCAATCCCACTTAGGTCCATAATGGATAAAGGGAAATGATATAGATTGCAAATAGATAAATTTTGTTTTTTTTTTAAAATTGACCGAAAGATGAAATAAAAACAAAAGGAAAATAAAATAAAAAAAATCGAAAATTAAAAGGGAATAAGATCAAAGCAAATTGAAAACTGAATCAATTAGTTAATTAAAAAGATTTTGAGATTAGCAATTAGAAAGATATGATTGAAAAGTTTTTATGAAAGAGATTTGATTTTTGAAAAGAGGAAAGAGAAAAACAACAAAATGACACCAAACTTAAAATTTTTAGAAAATCAAACACTAATTTTCGAAAATTTTAAGGGAAAAACACAAAGAGGACACCAAACTTAGAATTTTTATGGATCAAAAAGAGACTAAGGTCATGCAAATTCGAAAATTAAAAGAAAAGCAAAGGCATGCAATTGACACCAAACTTAAAATATGAAACTAGACTCAACTAAAAGACTCTAAACCAACAAAAATAAAACAATCCTAATCTAAGCAACAAGATAAGCCGTCAGTTGTCCAAACTCGAACAATCCCTGGCAACGGCGCCAAAAACTTGGTGCACGAAATTGTGATCACACTTTTGCAATCCCGCACAACTAACCAGCAAGTGCACTGGGTCGTCCAAGTAATACCTTACGTGAGTAAGGGTCGATCCCACGGAGATTGTTGGATTGAAGCAAGCTATGGTTATCTTGTAAATCTTAGTCAGGATATCAGAAATTATCAGGATTGATTGTGAAAAGTAAAAGAACATGAAATAAGTACTTGTTTTGCAGTGATGGAGAACAGGTTGAGGTTTTGGAGATGCTCCATCTTCTGAATCTCTGCTTTCCTACTGTCTTCTTCTTCAAGCATGCAAGGCTCCTTCCATGGCAAGCTGTATGCAAGGGTTTCACCGTTGTCAGTGGCTACCTCCCATCCTCTCAGTGGAAATGTTCAACGCACCCTGTCACGGCACGGCTATCCATCTGTCGGTTCTCAATCAGGCCGGAATAGAATCCAGTGATTCTTTTGCGTCTGTCACTAACGCCCCACCTTCAGGAGTTTGAAGCTTGTCACAGTCATTCAATCATTGAATCCTACTCAGAATACCACAGACAAGGTTTAGACCTTCCGGATTCTCTTGAATGCCGCCATCAGTTCTAGCTTATACCACGAAGATTCCGGTTAAAGAATCCAAGAGATATCTACTTAATCTAAGGTAGAACGGAGGTGGTTGTCAGGCACACGTTCATAGTTGAGAATGATGATGATTGTCACAGATCATCACATTCATCCGATTTAAGAACAAGTAATATCTTAGAATGGAAGCAAGCATGATTGAATAAGAAACAGTAGTAATTGCATTAATCCATCAAGACACAGCAGAGCTCCTCACCCCCAACCATGGGGTTTAGAGACTCATGCCGTGGAAAATACACCAAGAAACGTGTAAAGTGTCATCAGGTCTAGATACAATGTCAAAAGATCCTATTAATAGTGAACTAGTAACCTAGGGTATACAGAAATGAGTAAATGACGTAAAAATCCACTTCTGGGTCCACTTAGTGTGTGCTTGGGCTGAGTATTGAAGCTTTCATGTGTAGAGACCTTTTCTGGAGTTAAACGCCAGCTTTCATGCCAGTTTGGGCGTTTAACTCCAAGTTTTATGCCAGTTCCAGCGTTAAACGCTGGGATTTCTGAGGCTGATTTGCCACGCCGGTTTGGGCCATCAAATCTCGGGCAAAGTATGGACTATTATACATTGCTGGAAAGCCCAGGATGTCTACTTTCTAATGCCGTTGAGAGCGCGCCAATTGGGCTTCTGTAGCTCCAGAAAATCTACTTCGAGTGCAGGAAGGTCAGAATCCAACAGCATCTGTAGTCCTTCTCAGTCTCTAAATCAGATTTTTGCTCAGGACCCTCAATTTCAGTCAGAAAGTACCTGAAATCACAGAAAAACACACAAACTCATAGTAAAGTCCAGAAAAGTGAATTTTAACTAAAAACTAATAAAAATATACTAAAAACTAACTAGATCATACTAAAAAACATACTAAAAACAATGCCAAAAAGTGTATAAATTATCCGCTCATCAATGCATCTCCGGGAGGATTTGGAAACTGCTCGGGTTAATTATGGTGAGCTTCAGGGTCACCTTGTGGGTAGCATAACTGCCGCCTCCGAGAACCTGATGGAGCAGTTCCGGATTGTTGCTCCTGATGCCGACTTGACTCTCATCAGCCTGGACAATGTTGTGAGGGATGGTAAGATTGTCCCTGATGACCAGGATGATGATGAGGCTGACCCTCTCCCAGTGCCTTCTCGTATGGTGTCGACCTCCTTGGTTCCTCCCGTTACGTCTGATTCGGATTGCCAGATTCTGAACTGGGATGATGGAACTATAGATGTGATGATTGGATTTTTGACGGTTTAGAATTTCACAAATGAAATCTCGTTGAAGTATAGTCTCCAAACCAACAATAATCCTCTCATACAAAAATTTGTTTGTCACAATTACAAACCCCTAAAATCTATAAACCGAAGTATTTAAACCTCGGGTCGTCTCTCAAAGGACTTGCAGGGTAGTGTTCTTGTTATTGGTTATGGACTTGTTTATTTTGGGGTTTCGGATGAGAAATATGAATAGTAAATGGTAAGAAAACTTTATTAACAAAATGGTCTTGGCAAGGTTTGGTTGTCAAGGGTTTTCATCATTATCACTAGCCACAAGTATAGTAGTTGCAACGATTAATCCCACTAAGTCATCTTTTAATCAAGTAGCAAAGGAAAGTCAAGTGAGTAATATCAATCCAAGTCCATAAGTCCTAGCTTTTCACTAATTGGATTATTGAAGGCTAGAGTCAATGGCTATCAACTATCAATCAATTGGACACTAGAAACTCAAGAAATCTTAAGTCACCTTCTCAAGCCAAGAACATAGAATTCTACTCTAACATCCTCTCAAGCATTTCATCAAACACTTGGAGGGTAATGAAAAAAAGCATTTTTATTTGTAAGAATAAAAGGAATCAACAATCAACAATTACAAAGAATTAACAAAACAACAATCAACAACATCACAATCACATGAATTATCTCAAATTGCATTATTAAAAGAAAACAAAAGAACAAAAATATCTCAATTACAAAACCTAGAAACAAAATATGAGAAATTACAACAAGAGGATAGGGATAGAAAGAAGAACCAAAGTGTAGCAATCATCAATTGAAGGTAGAAGTAGAAGGAGACTTGAATTAAACCTAGAACTATGAGATCCTAATCTAACCCTAATTCCTAATCCTAATTCTAGAGAGAAGAGAGAGCTTCTCTCTCTAACTCTAACTACTTCTAAAACTAAACTATGACTAATGATTAAAGTATGTTGATTCCCCTTCAATCCTTGGCTTAAATATCATCAGAAATGAGTTGGATTGGGCCCACAAGGCTTCTAAAATTGCTGGCCACGTGTTGCATTAAGTGGGTCATGTGCCACCATCGGCGCGTCCGCGTACCGTGCGCGTGCGCGCCCCTATGCGCGATGCAAATATGAAAAATCTTATATCGTTTTGAAGCCCTGGATGTTAGCTTTCCAACCCAACTGGAACCGCATCATTTGGACCTCTGTAGCTCAGGTTATGGCCGTTTAAGTGCGAAGAGGTCGGCTTGACAGCTTTCCGATTCTTTCATTTCTTCATGAGTTCTCCAACTTTTCATGCTTTCTTTCTTCATTCCCTTGATCCAATCTTTGCCTCCTAAACCTTAAATAACTTAACAAACATATCAAGGTATCTAATGGAATCAAGGTGAATTAAATTTATTTATTTTAAGACCTAAAAAGCATGTTTCCACTCTTAAGCACAATTAAAGGAGAATATACAAAACCATGCTAATTCATTGGGTAAATGTGAGAAAAGGTCTACAAAATACTCTAAATTCAATACAAGATAAACCGTCAAATTGGGGTTTATCAAGATGCTGTGCCCCTTCAGACTTGCCCTCCTTCTCCCCGTATTGATGCTGCCGGGAAGGCTCCCGATCTTAGCTGATCCTCTTTCTGAATATTTGTGTAAATATCCCGATTTGTGGGCTTTTGAACTTGTTTATTGTTCTTCTTTAACTGCTGATGCTTTTAGTTGTCTGCCTGACAACTTTTATTTTGAAAAACAAAGGTAGCTTTTTAAGGTTGATTTTGGTGGCCTCTTGAAGCTTTATCGTATTATGCCTTTATTGTGCTTTGACATGGTATCTGTTGGGATCTTGCTGCTTGGCCTCTTTAGATTGCTTTCGTACTTTATTGTATGTAGCTTGGGTCCTTTTGAGGCCGTGATTTTGGGGGGTCCGATTTGTTTCTCGGTTTCCTCGCTTTTGTATTTTTAGCGCCTCAAAACCGCTTTTATGTTGGTCCCCTTCTAAGTTATTTTTGTAATCCTCTTTCCCGGACCTTTGCCAGGTCTCTTTCAGGGATTACTTTTATAACTTATTTTGTAGGAGACCGACTTTGTTAGGTCGATCTCTTCTGAGTTGTTTTTGTAATCCTCTTTCTTGGACATTTGTTAGGTCTCTTTCAGGGATTACTTTTTACAACTTGTTTTGTAGGAGACCGACTTCGTTAGGTCGATCTCTTCTAAGTTGTTTTTGTAATCCTCTTTCTTGGACCTTTGTTAGGTCTCTTTCAGGGATTACTTTTTACAACTTGTTTTGTAGGAGACCGACTTCGTTCGGTCGATTTCTTCTAAGTTGTTTTTGTAATCCTCTTTCTTAGACCTTTGTTAGGTCTCTTTCAGGGATTACTTTTACAACTTGTTTTGTAGGAGACCGACTTCGTTAGGTCAATCTCTTCTAAGTTGTTTTTGTAATCCTCTTTCTTGGACCTTTGTTAGGTCTCTTTCAGGGATTACTTTTACAACTTGTTTTGTAGGAGACCGAGTTCGTTAGGTCGATCTCTTCTAAGTTGTTTTTGTAATCCTCTTTCTTGGACCTTTGTTAGGTCTCTTTCAGGGATTACTTTTACAACTTGTTTTGTAAGAGACCGACTTCGTTAGGTCGATCTCTTCTGAGTTGTTTTTGTAATCCTCTTTCTTGGACCTTTGTTAGGTCTCTTTCAGGGATTACTTTTACAACTTGTTTTGTAGGAGACCGACTTCGTTAGGTCGATCTCTTCTGAGTTGTTTTTGTAATCCTCTTTCTTGGACCTTTGTTAGGTCTGTTTCAGGGATTACTTTTACAACTTGTTCTGTAGGAGACCGACTTTGTTAGGTCGATCTCTTCTAAGTTATAGCAATTCCTCTTTAATAGGGTCGGCCAGACCTCTTTCCAGGGATTTGCTGATAACTTGGGTTGACTTGGTCCGATTTTTTAGTATCGGCTAGTCTTTTTAAGTTATTATATAGCAATCCGTAAGACTTCGTCAGGTTCTTTTTTGGGATCACTTTCGATAACTTCTTGCATTATTCTGTGTTCATCTTTGCCGATTTGTAGATGGTGGTTTCTATCCCGGTTTGATCGATCTTTAGGTGAATCGTGTTTTCACCTTTGTCGGTCGATCATTCCTATCGAGATCGTATACTGAATCTGTTCTTCACTTTCTGTCGATCTGTTGCTTTATAATCGGACGATGAATGCTTCAGATTAATGCATCTTCAGAACTTGTAGAATATCTGAAATGTATTTTATTTAAAGAAAGTGCAAATATATATACAGGCGGGAGTTTTTCATACCCTTAAGTCGGATTGAATCTCAATCTTGATGCCTCATTAAAAAACCTTTTCAGGAAAAAGAGTGCATCTTGTGATGGGACCTTTTATCTAACTATAGTACGTTCTTAGGTTACAGGCGTGCCATGATCTAGGGAGTTCTCATCCTTCGAGTTCAGACAGTCTGTAGTAGCCCTTCCCAAGTACTTCTGTGACTCGGTAGGGTCCTTTCCAGTTAGCTGCCAGCTTTCCTTCTCCGGGTCGAGTTGTTCCGATATCATTTTGGATTAAGATGAGATCATTCTCAGCGAAACCTCTTGGCACTACCTTTTGATTATACCTAGAAGCCATTCGCCGCTTTAGTGCTTCTTCTCTGATCTGTGCTTTTTCTTGGATTTCTGTAAGTAGGTTGAGCTCTTCTTTTTGGAGCTGAGAATTGGTTTGTTCATTGTAGTGGACTACTCGGGGGGATCCTTCCTCAACCTCTATTAGAATCATTGCCTCCACTCCGTATGCTAGTCGGAATGGTGATTCGTTCGTAGTAGAATGAGGGGTTGTTCAATACGCCCATAGGACTTGTGGAAGTTCCTCGGCCCAAGCCCCTTTTGCTTCTTGCAGTCTCCATTTCAGTCCGGCCAATATAACTTTGTTGGCCGCTTCGGCTTGTCCATTGGCTTGGGGATGTTTGACGGAGGTGAACTGGTGTTTTATATTCAGGTCGGCCACTAATTTTCTGAAGCCTGCATCTGTAAATTGGGTACCGTTGTCTGTGGTGATGGAGTATGATACCCTGAACCTCGTAATAATGTTCCTATATAGAAATTTTCGGCTTCTTTGGGCAGTGGTGTTGGCTAGGGGTTCTACCTCGATCCATTTTGTGAAGTAGTCTACCCCTACCATGAGGAATTTGACTTGTCCCGATCCCTGGGGAAAAGGTCCGAGAAGATCTAGTCCCCACTTTGCAAATGGCCAGGGTGAGGTTACGCTGATGAGCTTTTCCGGCGGGGCGATGTGAAAGTTGGCATGCTTCTGACATGGTGGACATGTCTTTACAAATTCGGTAGCTTCCTTTTGTAGAGTTGACCAATAGAATCCCGCCCGGGGCACCTTCTTGGTGAGAGCTTGTGCTCCGAGATGATTGCCATAAATGCTGCTGTGTACTTCCTCCAAGACTTCCTTTGTATTGGAAGTTGGTATGCATTTTAACAATGGTGTCGAGATTCCTCTTTTGTATAGGATGTTGTTTATGATAGTGTAGTACTGTGCCTCCTTTTTTAACCTCTTTGCCTCCTTTTCATCTGTGGGGAGCACTTCTATTTTGAGGTAGTTAATTATGGGGGTCATCCATCCTTGATCCTGACCTGTTATGGCTAGGATTTTTTCTTCTTCCGATATTGATGGGTTCTGCAATATTTCCTAGATGAGGCTTCTATTGTTGCCCCCTGGTTTGGTGCTGGCTAGTTTTGAGAGTGCGTCTGCTCGGGCATTTTGCTCGCGGGGTATGTGGCAGATCCTATGTTCTCCGAGTTGTCCGAGCTATTCTTTGGTTTTATCCAAATATTTTTTCATGGAAGGATCTTTGGCTTGGTAGCTTCCCGTTATTTACGAGGTAACGACTTGTGAGTCACTGTAGATGTTGAGTTTCTGAGCTCTAACTTCCCTAGCCAGCTTCAAACCAGCTAATAACGCTCCATATTCCACCTGGTTGTTTGAGGCCGGGAATCCGAATTTCAGGGAAAGCTCAAGTTGGGTTCCTTGGTTGCTTTCGATTATCACACATGCACCGCTTCCAGCTTTATTCGAGGAACCGTCCACGTATATGTTCCACTCTATGGGATTTCCGTGGTGTCCGTGAATTCTGCAATGAAGTCGGCTAGGTATTGTGATTTGATGGCTGTCCGCGCCTCGTATTGGAGGTCGAACTCGGATAACTCAATTGCCCACTGTAGGATTCTTCCTGCTAGATCTGTTTTCTGTAGTATCCCTTTTATGGGCTGGTTGGTCCGAACTTTGATGGTGTGCGCTTGGAAGTATGGACGAAGTCATCGGGATGTGAGTATCAGAGCGTAGGCGAACTTCTCTACTTTCTTGTAGTTCAGCTCTGACCCGTGTAACGCTTTACTAATGAAGTAGACGGGTTGTTGTCCCCCTTCGTATTCTCTGATTAGTGCTGAGGCTATTGCCCGACTTCCTACTGCGAGGTACAATATGAGTGGTTCTCCCTCTCGTGGTCGAGATAGGATGGGGGGCTGTCCCAAGAATTCTTTAAAGTCTCGGAAGGCTTGTTCACATTCTGTTGTCCACTCGAAGTTCTTTCCCTTCCTTAAGGTAGCGTAGAAGGGGAGGGATCTTATTGCTGACCCTGCTAAGAATCTGGACAAGGCCGCTAATCTCCCATTGAGTTGTTGTACCTCTTTGACGCAGGTTGGGCTTTTCATGTTGAGTATGGCCTAGCATTTATCTGGATTTGCCTCGATTCCTCTTTGTGTGAGCATAAAGCCCAAAAATTTACCTGCTTCCACTGCGAAGGTGCATTTAGCCGGGTTGAGTCGCATGTCGTGCTTCCGTATGGTGTCGAACACTTGAACCAAGTCGGTTAATAATGTTTCCTTACTTTGTGTCTTTATCAACATGTCGTCCACATAGACCTCCATGATTTTTCCGATGTGTTTTGAGAAGACTTTATTCATTAGCCTTTGATAAGTGGCTCCCGCATTCTTAAGGCCAAAAGGCATTACGATATAGCAATAATTCGCTTTTGGTGTGAGAAACGAGGTTTTTTCTTGATCCGGTGGATACATTAGAATCTGGTTGTAGCCTGAGTATGCGTCCATGAATGAGAGATACGTATATCCTGATGAGGCATCTACTAGAGCATCAATGCTTGGGAGTGGATAAGGGTCTTTTAGGCAGGCTTTGTTGAGGTCGGTGTAGTCGGTGCAAATTCGCCACTTCCCATTTGACTTTTTCACCAAGACGACATTTGCTAACCATAGTGGGTATTTAACTTCTCTTATGAACCCTGCCTCTAGTAGTGCTTGTACTTGTTCTTCTACAGCTTGAGACCGTTCTGGCCCGAGTTTTCTTCGTCTTTGTTGTACCAGCCGGGATCTCGGGTAGACTGCCAGCTTGTGGCTCATTAGTTCGGGATCTATGCCTGGCATGTCGGCAGCTTTCCATGCGAAGAGATCAACATTATCTCGTAGAAACTGTATTAGTGATTCTTTTGCGTCTCCTTTCAGGATCGTGCCAATATTAGTTGTTTTGTCCGAGGTGTCTTCGATCTGGATTCTTTCTATTTCTCCTTCGGGTCATGGGCGGAGTTCTTCTTGTCTCTGATCTCCGCTGAGTTCGATTGTGTGGAACTCTCCTCCTTCACCTCGGAGTTTTAGACTTTTGTTATAACAGCGACGCGCCATCTTTTGATCTGCTTTTATTGTAGCTATCCCTTCTGTACTTGGGAATTTCATACATAAATGTGGAGTTGAAACTATTGCTCCGAGTTGATTTAACGTTGTCTGACCTATTAAGGCATTGTAGGCTGAGCTTACGTCGACCACGATATAGTCTATCTTAAGTGTTCTGGATTGGTTCCCCTTTCCAAAGGTTGTGTGTAACGATACGTATCCTAGTGGCTATACTGGGGTATCCCCAAGTCCGAACAGGCTGTTCGGGTATGCTCTTAGCTCTTTTTCCTCTAAGCCGAGCTTGTCAAAGGCAGTTTTGAATATAATGTCGGCGGAGCTTCCTTGGTCAATTAATGTACGGTGGAGGTTGGCGTTTGCCAATATGATTGTGATGACCATGGGGTCGTCGTGTCCCGGGATGATTCCGGATGCATCTTCTTTGGTAAACGTGATTGCTGGGATATCTGGTGCCTCCTTCTTTCCTTCGACATGGTATACTTCTTTGAGGTGCCGCTTGCGAGATGATTTAGAGATTCCTCCCCCAGCAAATCCGCCGTGTATTATGTGGACGTGTCTCTCTGGTGTGCGGGGTGATCATTCAGATCGTCCGGCATCTTCATCCCTTCTTCTTCTTTTTGGTTCTTCGTCTTGATTGGCCAGGAACCGATCTAGTCTTCCTTCCCTAACTAATTTCTCTATGACGTTTTTCAAGTCAAAGCATTCGTTGGTGGAATGTCCTCGGACTCGATGATACTCACAGTATTCGCTCCGATTTCCTTCTCCCCTTTTGCCTTTTAGTGGCCGAGCTGGGGGTATTTTTTCCGTATGGCAGACTTCTTTGTAAATATCTACCAAGGATACCCTAAGAGGGGTGTAGTTATGATATTTTTTGATTTTCTCTCCGGAGCAATCTTCTTTTTCTTGGCTTCTTTATCTTTATCTCGGTAGGTAGAACCGAACCTCGAGGTTTCCCCAAGTCGAGAGTTCTCCTCCATGTTGATGTACTTCTGCGCCCGTTCTTGTACTTTGTCTAGGGATGTCGGGTACCTCTTTGATATAGATTGGCTAAATGGTCCTTCTCGTAGGCCATTTATGAGGCCCATGATGGCAGCTTCTATTGGTAGACGTTGTATGTCCATGCATGTTTTGTTGAATCTTTCCATGTAGTTACAAAGACTCTCCCGATCTCCTTGCTTGATCCCTAGTAGGCTGGGTGCGTGTTTGGCTTTGTCCTTTTGTATGGAAAATTGGGCCAGGAATTTTTTGGCCAGGTCGTCGAAACTTGAAATGGATTTTGGAGGTAGGTTGTCGAACCATCTAATGGCTGTCTTGGTAAGAGTTGATAGAAAGGCTTTGCAGCGAACTGCATCTGAGGCGTCAGTGAGGTACATTTTACTTCTGAAATTGCTGAGATGGTGGTTGGGATCCGAGGTGCCATCATATAGAGTCATATCCGGAAGTTTGAAATCTTTTGGGATTTTGGTCTTCATAATTTCCCTGGTGAATGGATCTTGATCTTTCTGAGAGCTATCCTCTGTGGAGGGTCGAGTAGCTTTAGTTTTGAGATCAGCTTTGAGTTTCATAAGCTTATCTTCTAATTCTTGGTGCCGCCTTATCTCTCGATGTAGATCCTCTTCTATTTCGTGTTGATGTTGGGCTTCTTTCTCAAGTTGCTTTAATCGATTTTAAAGTGCTTCTATCGCCCCTGGATTTGATGAATTTTTGTCTCCATTGGATTCCAGAGTATCTTTAAGTATAGTATCCGTGTTCTTATGCGGTGTTCTATCTTTCAAACCTGAGTCGTGGTCGTTGTCACGGTTGTCCGCCATGGTGTTGGGATGACTTCCAGGCTCCCTGGCAACGGTGCCAATGTTCCGAGGGTTACCTGAAACTGGAGGTCGATCTCGGATGAGATCTTCCGTGCAGGTTGGAGCTGCTGTGTCCGACTTGTTGATGGTGGCCGGAGCCGCCGCGTCCGACTTGTTAGACTGGCTACACTGTTGATCCTTGGTCACCGGAGGGTGGGGGTACCTGCAAGAGACTCCGATGCTTAAGTTAGCATGGGTATTAAACAGGTTTTATGTTGAATCAGAGTATGAGTTATACCTGGGTACTCTAGTGTATTTATAGTGGTGAAATGTGACCTTCTGTGGATAAGATAAGTTAGTTATCTTATCTTATCTTATCTTATCTCTTGTTGAGGTCAGCTTATCTTCCATGGAACCGCCCTTGTCTCTATCGGCTTGGGCTGCCTTTGGATCTGGGTCGTATTCCTTGAGTTGGGCCCTTCTTTGGGCTTTTCTTGTCGCTTTGGTCGACTTCTTCGTAAAGAAGTCGGTCCGCTTGACCTAAAGACGTCGGTCGCTTTGTTACTGAACATCCTGACTCGATCATCTCGACCCAGGGTATGAACAGTTTCCATTTTGTAGGAGTTCCTGGGGTGTTAGTGTACTCTGTAATGAAGTCGGCCAGATACTGTGATTTGATGGCTGTCCGAGCATCATGTCGAAGATCGAATTCGGATAACTCGATTGCCCACTGTAGGATTCTTCCAGCTAAGTCTGTTTTCTGTAGGATGCCTTTTATGAGCTGGTTGGTCTGAACTCTAATAGTGTGAGCTTGAAAATATGGGCGGAGTTCTCGAGAAGAGAATATGAGGGCGTATGATGAGCGGATAATTTGTACGCTTTTTGGCATTGTTTTTAGTATGTTTTTAGTATGATCTAGTTAGTTTTTAGTATATTTTTATTAGTTTTTAGTTAAAATTCACTTTTCTGGACTTTACTATGAGTTTGTGTGTTTTTATGTGATTTCAGGTATTTTCTGGCTGAAATTGAGGGACCTGAGCAAAAATCTGATTCAGAGGCTGAAAAGGACTGCAGATGCTGTTGGATTCTGACCTCCCTGCACTCGAAGTGGATTTTCTGGAGCTACAGAAGCCCAATTGGTGCGCTCTCAACAGCTTTGGAAATTAGACATCCTGGGCTTTCCAGAAATATATGATAGTCCATACTTTGCCCAAGATTTGATGGCCCAAACTGGCGTTCAAAGTCACCATCAGAATTCCCAGTGTTAAACGCCGGAACTGGCACAAGGATGGGAGTTAAACGCCCAAACTGGCATAAAAGCTGGCGTTTAACTCCAAGAAGAGTCTCTACACGAAAATGCTTCAATGCTCAGCCCAAGCACACACCAAGTGGGCCCGGAAGTGGATTTTTATGTCATTTACTCATCTCTGTAAACCCTAGGCTACTAGTTCTCTATAAGTAGGACCTTTTACTATTGTATTTTCATCTTTTGATCATTTTTCGATCTTAGGATCATCTTTGGACATCTAGTTCTTAGATCATTGGGAGGCTGGCCATTCGGCCATGCCTAGACCTTGTTCTTATGTATTTTCAACGGTGGAGTTTCTACACACCATAGATTAAGGTGTGGAGCTCTGCTGTACCTCGAGTATTAATGCAATTACTATTATTCTTCTATTCAATTTGGCTCATTCTTATTCTAAGATATTCATTTTCACCCAAGAACTTGATGAATGTGATGATTATGTGACGCTCATCATCATTCTCACTTATGAACGCGTGCCTGACAACCACTCCCGTTCTACAAGCAAACAAGGCTTGAATGTTTATCTCTTGGATTCTTTAATCGGAATCTTCGTGGTATAAGCTAGAATTGATGGCGGCATTCAAGAGAATCTGGAAGGTCTAAACCTTGTCTGTGGTATTCTAAGTAGGATTCAATGATTGAATGACTGTGACGAGCTTCAAACTTCCGATTGTGGGGCGTTAGTGACAGACGCAAAAGAATCACTAGATTCTATTCCGACATGATCGAGAACCAACAGCTGAATAGCCGTGCCGTGACAGGGTGCGTTGAACATTTTCACTGAGAGGATGGGAGGTAGCCACTGACAATGGTGAAACCCTACATACAGCTTGCCATGGAAAGGAGTAAGAAGGATTGGATGAAGACAGTAGGAAAGCAGAGAGACGGAAGGAACACAGCATCTCCATACGCTTATCTGAAATTCCCACCAATGAATTGCATAAGTATCTCTATCTTTATCTTTATGTTTTATTCATCATTCATAACCATTTGAGTTTGCCTGACTAAGATTTACAAGGTGACCATAGCTTGCTTCATACCAACAATCTCTGTGGGATCGACCCTTACTCGCGTAAGGTTTATTACTTGGACGACCCAGTACACTTGCTGGTTAGTTGTGCGAAGTTGTGTTTATGCCATGGTATTGAACACCAAGTTTTTGGATTCATCACCGGGGATTATTTGAGTTGTAGTGATCACAATTTCGTGCACCAAGTTTTTGGCGCCATTGCCGGGGATTGTTGAGTTTGGACAACTGACGGTTCATCTTGTTGCTTAGATTAGGTATTTTTCTTCAGAGTTCTTAAGAATGAATTCTAGTGTTTCAAGGTGATGTTTTCATCATCACCAAAGCTGATTGATTTTCATCAATTTAGCTCTTGAATGCAATGTCCTGCTGAAGCTTATTCAGCTATGTCTAATTTCTTTAGACTGAAGCTTTAGACTAACATTGCATGATTCCTGGAATTCTCATTAAGAATTTTGATACCTTTATTTTCTTTTTCCACTTAATTTTCGAAAAATCCAAAAAATTTTACAAAATCATAAAAACCGAAAATATTTCATGTTTCTTTTTGAGTCTAGTGTTTCATTTTAAGTTTGGTGTCAATTGCATGTTTCTGTTCTTCTTGCATTCATGCATGTGTCTTCATTAATCTTCAAGTTGTTCTTGATGATTTCATTGCTCTGATTTTTAAATTCTCTTGACTTGAGTGTTTATGTGTCTCATATGCATTCTCATTTTGTTAGTGTCAGTAGTATACAAACTGCTAAGTTTGGTGTCTTGCATGCATTATTATTTGATTTTAGTTGCATTTTGATTATTCCTTATTATTAAAAATCCAAAAATATTTTTAATTTGTGTCTTTTCAAGTCAATAATACAGAGAATTGAAGATTCAGAACATACTGCAGAGGAATTACACAGAAAAAGCTGGGCATTCAAAATGCCCAGTGAGGAAGGCAAACTGGCGTTTAAATGCCAGGCAGGGTGCCTGGCTGGGCGTTTAACGCCCAAAAGGGTAGTGGTTTGGGCGTTAAACGCCAGAATATGCACCATTCTGGGCGTTTAACGCCAGGATGCTACAAGAAGGAAGATTTTGTTTTCAAATCAAATTTTTTTCAGTTTTCAAAATCTTTTCAAAATCAAATCTTTTTCAAATCATATCTTTTCAATCAAATCTTTTTCAAAATCAATTTCTTTCCATTTTCAAAAATACTTGCTATCAATTAATGATTTGATTCAACATTTCAAGTATGTTGCCTTTTCTGTTGAGAAAGGTTTAATGTTTGAATCATATCTTTTCTTGTTAGTCAAGTTATTAATTTTTAAAATCAAATCTTTTTAAAATGTTTTTCAAATCATATCTTCTCAATCACATTTTTTTTAAAACCAATCATATCTTCTTAACCACATCTTTTTCAAAATAGTTTTCAATCAAATCTTTTTGATTTCTAATTTCAAAATCTTTTTCAAAACTCACTTTACTTCTTTCTCAATCTTGGTTTTCGAAAATCAATTAAAGTTTTTCAAAATGTTTTTAAAATCTTTTTAAATTATTTTCGAAAATTTCTTCCCCTCTTCTCACATCCTTCTATTTATGGACTAACACTATTCCTTAATGCACAATTCGAACTCCATCTTCGTTGATAAGTTCGAATTTTCTACCTCTTCCTTCTATTTTTTTTTCTCTGACACCTCAAGGAATCTCTATACTGTGACATAGAGGATTCCATATTTTCTTGTTCTCTTCTCTTTCATATGAGCAGGAGCAAAGACAAAAGCATTCTTGTTGAGGCTGATCCTGAACCTGAAAGGACCTTGAAGCGAAAGCTAAGAGAAGCTAAGTGATGAGCGGATAATTTGTACGCTTTTTGGCATTGTTTTTAGTATGTTTTTAGTATGATCTAGTTAGTTTTTAGTATATTTTTATTAGTTTTTAGTTAAAATTCACTTTTCTGGACTTTACTATGAGTTTGTGTGTTTTTCTGTGATTTCAGGTATTTTCTGGCTGAAATTGAGGGACCTGAGCAAAAATCTGATTCAGAGACTGAAAAGGACTGCAGATACTGTTGGATTCTGACCTCCCTGCACTCGAAGTGGATTTTCTAGAGTTACAGAAGCCCAATTGGCGCGCTCTCAACGGCGTTGGAAAGTAGACATCCTGGGCTTTCCAGCAATATATGATAGTCCATACTTTGCCCAAGATTTGATGGCCCAAACCGGCGTTCAAAGTCATCCTCAGGAATTCCAGCGTTAAACGCTGGAACTGGCACCAAAATGGGAGTTAAACGCCCAAACTGGCATAAAAGCTGGCGTTTAACTCCAAGAGAAGTCTCTGCACGAAAATGCTTCATTGCTCAGCCCAAGCACACACCAAGTGGGCCCGGAAGTGGATTTTTCTGTCATTTACTCATTTCTGTAAACCTTAGGCTACTAGTTTTCTATAAGTAGGACCTTTTACTATTGTATTTGTATCGTTTGATCACTTTAGATCTCTAGATCATCTTTGGACGTCTAGTTCTTAGATCATTGGGAGGCTGGCCTCACGGCCATGCCTAGACCTTGTTCTTATGTATTTTCAACGGTGGAGTTTCTACACACCATAGATTAAGGTGTGGAGCTCTGCTGTACCTCGAGTATTAATGCAATTACTATTGTTCTTCTATTCAATTCCGCTTGTTCTTGTTCTAGGATATCACTTGTTCTTCAACTTGATGAATGTGATGATCCGTGACACTCATCATCATTCTCACTTATGAACGTGTGACTGACAACCACCTCCGTTCTACCTTCGATTGGGTGAATATCTCTTGGATTCCTGATTGCACGATGCATGGTTGATCGCCTGACAACCGAGTGCTCGCCTGACAACCGAGCCAACCATTCCGTGAGATCAGAGTCTTCGTGGTATAGGCTAGAACTGATGGCGGCATTCAAGAGAATCCGGAAGGTCTAACCTTGTCTGTGGTATTCTGAGTAGGATTCAATAATTGAATGACTGTGACGTGCTTCAAACTTCTAGCAGGCGGGGCGTTAGTGACAGAGGCAAAAGAATCACTGGATTCTATTCCGGCCTGACCGAGAACCGACAGATGATTAGCCATGCTGTGACAGAGCATAGGAACATTTTCACTGAGAGGATGGGAGGTAGCCACTGACAACGGTGAAACCCTTGCATAAGCTTGCCATGGAAAGGAGTAAGAAGGATTGGATGAAGACAGTAGGAAAGCAGAGAGACGGAAGGGAAGGCATCTTCATACGCTTATCTGAAGTTCCTACCAATGAATTACATAAGTATCTCTATCTTTATCTTTATATTTTCGCATATCACCATACCCATTTGAGTTTGCCTGACTAGGATTTACAAGGTGACCATAGCTTGCTTCATACCAACAATCTCTGTGGGATCGACCCTTACTCGCGTAAGGTTTATTACTTGGACGACCCAGTACACTTGCTGGTTAGTTGTGCGATGTTGTGTTTATGCCATGGTAGTGAGCACCAAGTCTTTGGCGCCATTACTAGGGATTATTAGAGTTTTGAAGAGTATTGATCACAATTTCGTGCACCAAGTTTTTGGCGCCGTTGCCGGGGATTGTTGAGTTTGGACAACTGACGGTTCATCTTGTTGCTTAGATTAGGTATTTATTTTTTTCGAAATTCTTGAAGATGAATTCTAGAGTTTCATGATGATTTGTTGAAGTCTGGCTGGCTGAGAAGCCATGTCTAATCTCATTGGACCGAGGTTTCAACTTATCATCACAAGAGCGTGTTGATTTTTATCAATCTTGCTATTGGAGCAGTGATCTGCTAAGGCTTGGCTGGCCATTGGCCATGTCTAGTGTTTTGGACCGAAGCTTTCTTTGAAAGCTTGGCTGGCTGTGAAGCCATGTCTAATTCCTGGACCGGAGTCTTAGACTAGCATTGCACTGATTCCTGGAATTCTCATTAAGAATTTTGATATTCTTTTGCCACTTAATTTTCGAAAAACACAAAAAAAAATTGCAAAATCATAAAATCCAAAAAAATTTGTTTGAGTCTAGTGTCTCATTTTAAGTTTGGTGTCAATTGCATGCATTCATTCATGTGTCTTAAGGATCTTCAAGTAATTCTTGATGATTTTCGTGCTCTGATCTTTAAGTTCAATTGACTTGAGTGTTTTATGTGTCTCATATGCATTCTCATCTTGTTAGTGTCAGTGGTATACAAACTGCTAAGTTTGGTGTCTTGCATGCATTGTTATTTGATTCTTGTTGCATTTTTATTTTTCCTTATTATTAAAAATCCAAAAATATTTTTAGTTTGTGTCCTCTCAAGTCAATAATACAGAGAATTGAAGATTCAGAACATACATCAGAGGAATTGCACAGAAAAAGCTGGGCGTTCAAAACGCCCAGTGAAGAAGGACAGACTGGCGTTTAAACGCCAGCCAGGGTACCTGGTTGGGCGTTTAACGCCCAAAAGGGTATAGTTTTGGGCGTTAAACGCCAGAATGTGCACCATTCTGGGCGTTTAACGCCAGGATGGCTAAAGGGGGAAGATTTTGTTTTTAAGTCAATTTTTTTTTTTCAAGTTTTCAAAGTTTTTCAAAATCAAATCTTTTTTCAAATCAATTTTTCAATCAAATCTTTTTCAAAATCAATTTATTTCTATTTTCAAAGATACTTACTATCAATTAATGATTTGATTCAACATTTCAAGTATGTTCCCTTTTCTGTTGAGAAAGGTTTAATGTTTGAATCATATCTTTTCTTGTTAGTCAAGTTTTTAATTTTTCAAAATCATATCTTCTCAATCACATCTTTTTAAAACTAATCATATCTTCTTAACCACATCTTTTTCAAAATAGTTTTCAATCAAATCTTTCTGATTTCTAATTTCAAAATCTTTTTCAAAAATCACTTGATTTCTTTTCCACTTTTATTTTCGAAAATCAATTAGTATTTTTCAAAATGTTTTCAAACTCTTTTACTTAATTTTCGAAAATTACTTCCCTCCTTCTCACATCCTTCTATTTATGGACTAACACTATCCCTTAATGCAAAATTCAAACTCCATCTTCTTTGATAAGTTCGAATTTTCTACTTCTGTCTTCTACTTTTCTTTTCCTCTGACACCTAAAGGAATCTCTATACTGTGACATAGAGGATTCCACATTTTCTTGTTCTCTTCTCTTTCATATGAGCAGGAGCAAAGACAAAGGCATTCTTGTTGAGGCTGATCCTGAACCTGAAAGGACCTTGAAGAGAAAGCTAAGAGAAGCCAAAGCACAACTCTCTTTAGAGGACCTGACCGAATTCTTCAAAGAAGAAGAACACATGGCAGCCGAAAACAACAATGCCAACAATGCAAGGAAGGTGCTGGGTGACTTTACTGCACCTACTCCCGATTTCTATGGGAGAAGCATCTCTATCCTTGCCATTGGAGCAAACAACTTTGAGCTTAAGCCTCAATTAGTTTCTCTAATGCAACAGAATTGCAAGTTCCATGGACTTCCATTGGAAGATCCTCATCAGTTCTTAGCTGAGTTCTTGCAAATCTGTGACACTGTCAAGACTAATGGGGTTGACCCTGAGGTCTACAGACTTATGCTATTCCATTTTGCTGTAAGAGACAGAGCTAGAACATGGTTGGACTCTCAACCTAAAGAAAGCCTGGACTCTTGGGAAAAGCTAGTCAATGCCTTCTTGGCAAAATTCTTTCCACCTCAAAAATTGAGTAAGCTTAGAGTGGAAGTCCAAACCTTCAGACAGAAGGAAGGAGAATCCCTCTATGAAGCTTGGGAAAGATACAAACAATTAATCAAAAAGTGTCCCTCTGACATGCTTTCTGAATGGAGCATCATAGGTATTTTCTATGATGGTCTCTCTGAACTGTCCAAGATGTCTTTGGATAGCTCTGCAGTAGGATCTCTTCATCTGAAGAAGACGCCTACTGAAGCTCAAGAACTGATTGAAATGGTTGCAAATAACCAATTCATGTACACTTCTGAAAGAAATCCTGTGAACAATGGGACTAGTCAGAAGAAAGGAGTTCTTGAGATTGACACTCTGAATGCCATATTGGCCCAGAATAAAATATTGACTCAACAAGTCAATATGATTTCTCAAAGTCTGTCTGGAATGCAAAATGCACCAAGCAGTACTAAGGAGGCTTCATCTGAGGAAGAAGCCTATGATCCTGAGAACCCTTCAATGGAAGAGGTGAATTACATGGGAAAACCCTATGGAAACACCTATAATCCTTCATGGAGAAATCATCCAAATTTCTCATGGAAGGATCAACAGAAACCCCAACAAGGTTTCAACAATAATAATGGTGGAAGAAACAGGTTTAGCAATAGCAAGCCTTTTCCATCATCTTCTCAGCAACAGACAGAGAGTTCTAATCAGAATAACTCTGACTTAGCAACCATGGTCTCTGATCTGATCAAAACCACTCAAAGTTTCATGACTGAAACAAGGTCCTCCATTAGAAAATTGGAGGCACAAGTGGGTCAGCTGAGCAAGAAAATTACTGAACTCCCTCCTAGTACTCTTCCAAGCAATACAGAAGAAAATCCAAAAGGAGAGTGCAAGGCTATCAACATGGCCGAATTTTGGGAGGAAGAAGAGACAGTGAACGCCACTGAGGAAGGCCTCACTGGGCGTCCACTGGCCTCCAATGAGTTCTCCAATGAGGAACCATGGGAATCTGAGGCTCAAACTGAGACCATAGAGATTCCATTGGACTTACTTCTGCCATTCATGAGCTCTGATGAGTATTCTTCCTCTGAAGAGGATGAGTATGTCACTGAAGAGCAAGTTGCTAAATACCTTGGAGCAATCATGAAGCTAAATGACAAGTTATTTGGAAATGAGACTTGGGAGGATGAATCCCCTTTGCTCACCAAGGAACTGGATGACTTGTCTAGGCAGAAACTACCTCAAAAGAGACAGGATCCTGGGAAGTTTTCAATACCTTGTACCATAGGCACCATGACCTTCAAGAAGGCCTTGTGTGACTTAGGGTCAAGTGTAAACCTCATGCCTCTCTCTGTAATGGAGAAGTTAGGGATCTCTGAGGTACAAGCTGCAAAAATCTCACTAGAGATGGCAAACAACTCAAGAAAACAAGCCCATGGACTTGTAGAGGGTGTTCTGGTTAAAGTTGAAGACCATTACATCCCTACTGATTTCATAGTCCTAGAGACTGGGAAGTGCATGGATGAATCCATCATCCTTGGCAGACCCTTCCTAGCCACAGCAAGAGCTGTGATTGATGTTGATAGAGGAGAGTTGATCATTCAAGTGAATGAAGAATCCTTGGTGTTTAAGGCCCAAGGATATCCCTCTGTCATCATGGAGAAGAAGCATGAAGAGCTTCTCTCAAAGCAGAGCCAAACAGAGCCCCCACAGTCAAACTCTAAGTTTGGTGTTGGGAGGCCACAACCAAACTCTAAGTTTGGTGTTGAACCCCCACATTCAAACTCTAAGTTTGGTGTTGGGAGGTTCCAACATGGCTCTGAGTATCTGTGAGGCTCCATGAGAGTCCTCTGTCAAGCTACTGACATTAAAGAAGCGCTTGTTGGGAGGCAACCCAATGTTTTATAATTAACTATTTTCCTTTGTCATTTTATTTTTTTGTAGGTTGATGATCATGAGAAGTCACAAAATCAATGAAAAAAGCAAAAACAGAATGAAAAACAGGAAGAAAAACAGCACACCCTGGAGGACGCACCTCTGGCGTTTAAACGCCAGTGAGGCTAGCAGATGGGCGTTTAACGCCCAGTCTGGCACCATTCTGGGCGTTTAACGCCAGAAAGTGGCACCAGACTGGCGTTAAACGCCAGAAAAGGGCAAGAAGCTGGCGTTAAATGCCAGAAATGGGCACCAGCCCGGCGTTTAACGCCAGAATTGGCACAAAACGAGATTTTGCTTGCCATTTGGTGCAGGAATGACTTTTTCTTGACACCTCAGGATCTGTGGACCCCACAGGATCCCCACCTACCCCACCAATCTCTCTCTTCTTCGTCTCCCATTCACCAATCACCTCAACACCTCTTCCCCAAAAACCCCTCACCTATCAAATTCCATCTTTCTCTTCACCACTCACATCCATCCTTCATAAAACCCCACCTACCTCACCATTCAAATTCAAACCACTTTCCCACCCAAACCCACCCTCACATGACCGAACCCTCCCTTCCCCCTCTCCTATATATACCCTCCTTCACTCCTTTATCTTCACACAACATACACACCACTTCTCCCCTTCTTGGCCGAAAACAAAAGCCATCACCTTTCCCCTCATTTCTTCTTCTTCTACTCTCTTCTTTCTTCTTTTGCTCGAGGACGAGCAAACATTTTAAGTTTGGTGTGGTAAAAGCATTGCTTTTTGTTTTTCCATAACCATTTATGGCATCCAAGGCCGTAGAAACCTCTAGAAAGAGAAAAGGGAAGGCAAAAGCTTCCACCTCCGAGTCATGGGAGATGGAGAGATTCATCTCAAAGGTGCATCAAGACCACTTCTATGAAGTTGTGGCCTTGAAGAAGGTGATCCCCGAGGTCCCTTTTTCACTCAAAAAGGGTGAATATCCGGAGATCCAACATGAGATCCGAAGAAGAGGTTGGGAAGTTCTTACCAACCCCATTCAACAAGTCGGAATCTTGATGGTTCAAGAGTTCTATGCCAATGCATGGATCACCAAGAACCATGATCAAAGTGTGAACCCGGATCCAAAGAATTATCTTACTATGGTTCGGGGGAAATACTTGGATTTTAGTCCGGAAAGTGTAAGGTTGGCATTCAATTTGCCCATGACGCAAGGAGATGAGCACCCTTACACTAGAAGGGTCAACTTTGATCAAAGGTTGGACCAAGTCCTCATAAACATTTGTGAAGAGGGCGCCCAATGGAAGAGAGATTCAAGAGGGAAGCCGGTTCAACTGAGAAGGCATGACCTCAAGCCCATCACTAAGAAAAGGATGGAGCAAGCATGAGGAAATTCCTCCTCATAAAATCCCTGAGATACCTCAAGGGATGCACTTTCCTCCACAAAACTATTGGGAGCAACTAAACACCTCCCTAGGAGAATTGAGTTCCAACATGGGACAACTAAGGGTGGAGCATCAAGAACACTCCATCATCCTCCATGAAATTAGAGAAGATCAAAGAATCATGAGAGAGGAGCAACAAAGACAAGGAAGAGACATTGAGGAGCTCAAGCACTCCGTAGGATCTTCAAGAGGAAGAAAGAGCCGCCATCACTAAGGTGGACCCGTTCTTTGATTTCCTTGTTCTTTATTCTTCTGTTTTTCGAATTTTATGCTTATGTTTATCTATGTTTGTGTCTTGTGATCATTAGTGTCTTAGTGTCTATGCCTTAAAGTTATGAATGTCCTATGAATCCACCACCTCTCTTAAATAAAAACGTGCTTAATTGAAAAAGAAAAAGAATTACATGAATTTTGAATTTTATAACAGTTTAATTATTTTGATGTGGTGGCAATATTTTTGTTTTCTGAATGTATGCTTAAACAGTGCATATGTATCTTGAATTTGTGGTTCATGAATGTTGGCTCTTGAAAGAATGATGAAAAAGGAGACATGTTACTGAGGATCTGAAAAATCATAAAAATGATTCTTGAAGCAAGAAAAAGCAATGAAAAAAAAATTTCGAAAAAAAAGAGAGAAAACGAAAAAAAATAGAGAGAAAAGAAAAAAAAAAGAAAAGAAATAAAGTTGTGATCCAAGGCAAAAAGAGTGTGCTTAAGAACCCTGGACACCTCTAATTGGGGACTCTAGCAAAGCTGAGTCACAATCTGAGAAGGTTCACCCAATTATGTGTCTGTGGCATGTATGTATCCGGTGGTAATACTGGAAGACAGAGTGCTTTGGGCCACGGCCAAGACTCAATAAGTAGCTATGTTCAAGAATCATCATACTTAACTAGGAGAATCAATAACACTATCTGGATTCTGAGTTCCTAAAGAAGCCAACCATTCTGAATTTCAAAGGATAGAGTGAGATGCCAAAACTGTTCAGAGGCAAAAAGCTAAAAGCCCCGCTCATCTAATTAATACTGATCTTCATAGATGTTTTTGGAATTCACTGCATATTCTCTTCTTTTTATCTTATTTGATTTTCAGTTGCTTGAGGACAAGCAACAATTTAAGTTTGGTGTTGTGATGAGCGGATAATTTGTACGCTTTTTGGCATTGTTTTTAGTATGTTTTTAGTATGATCTAGTTAGTTTTTAGTATATTTTTATTAGTTTTTAGTTAAAATTCACTTTTCTGGACTTTACTATGAGTTTGTGTGTTTTTCTGTGATTTCAGGTATTTTCTGGCTGAAATTGAGGGATCTGAGCAAAAATCTGATTCAGAGACTGAAAAGGACTGCAGATGCTGTTGGATTCTGACCTCCCTGCACTCGAAGTGGATTTTCTGGAGTTACAGAAGCCCAATTGGCGCGCTCTCAACGGCGTTGGAAAGTAGACATCCTGGGCTTTCCAGCAATATATGATAGTCCATACTTTGCCCAAGATTTGATGGCCCAAACCGGCGTTCAAAGTCACCCTCAGGAATTCCAGCGTTAAACGCTGGAACTGGCACCAAAATGGGAGTTAAACGCCCAAACTGGCATAAAAGCTGGCGTTTAACTCCAAGAGAAGTCTCTGCATGAAGTGGGCCCGGAAGTGGATTTTTATGTCATTTACTCATTTCTGTAAACCTTAGGCTACTAGTTTTCTATAAGTAGGACCTTTTACTATTGTATTTGTATCTTTTGATCACTTTAGATCTCTAGATCATCTTTGGACGTCTAGTTCTTAGATCATTGGGAGGCTGGCCTCACGGCCATGCCTAGACCTTGTTCTTATGTATTTTCAACGGTGGAGTTTCTACACACCATAGATTAAGGTGTGGAGCTCTGCTGTACCTCGAGTATTAATGCAATTACTATTGTTCTTCTATTCAATTCCGCTTGTTCTTGTTCTAAGATATCACTTGTTCTTCAACTTGATGAATGTGATGATCCGTGACACTCATCATCATTCTCACTTATGAACGTGTGACTGACAACCACCTCCGTTCTACCTTTGATTGGGTGAATATCTCTTGGATTCCTGATTGCACGATGCATGGTTGATCGCCTGACAACCGAGTGCTCGCCTGACAACCGAGCCAACCATTCCGTGAGATCAGAGTCTTCGTGGTATAGGCTAGAACTGATGGTGACATTCAAGAGAATCCGGAAGGTCTAACCTTGTCTGTGGTATTCTGAGTAGGATTAAATGATTGAATGACTGTGACGTGCTTCAAACTCCTAGCAGGCGGGGCGTTAGTGACAGACGCAAAAGAATCACTGGATTCTATTCTGGCCTGACCGAGAACCGACAGATGATTAGCCATGCTGTGACAGAGCATAGGAACATTTTCACTGAGAGGATGGGAGGTAGCCACTGACAACGGTGAAACCCTTGCATAAGCTTGCCATGGAAAGGAGTAAGAAGGATTGGATGAAGACAGTAGGAAAGCAGAGAGATGGAAGGGAAGGCATCTTCATACGCTTATCTGAAGTTCCTACCAATGAATTACATAAGTATCTCTATCTTTATCTTTATATTTTCGCATATCACCATACCCATTTGAGTTTGCCTGACTAAGATTTACAAGGTGACCATAGCTTGCTTCATACCAACAATCTCTGTGGGATCGACCCTTACTCGCGTAAGGTTTATTACTTGGACGACCTAGTACACTTGCTGGTTAGTTGTGCGAAGTTGTGTTTATGCCATGGTAGTGAGCACCAAGTCTTTGGCGCCATTACTAGGGATTATTAGAGTTTTGAAGAGTATTTATCACAATTTCGTGCACCACTAAGGCACAATTCTCTGTAGAGGACCTAACAGAAATCTTCAAAGAGGAAGAACCCATGGCAGCCGAAAACAACTACAATGCCAACAATGCAAGGAAGGTGCTGTGTGACTTTACTGCACCTACTCCCGACTTCTATGGGAGAAGCATCTCTATCCCTGCCATTGGAGAAAACAACTTTGAGCTTAAGCCTCAATTAGTTTCTCTAATGCAACAGAATTGCAAGTTTCATGGACTTCCATTGGAAGATCCTTATCAGTTTTTAGCTGAATTCTTGCAAATCTGTGACACTGTCAAGACTAATGGGGTTGACCCTGAGGTCTACAGACTTATGCTATTCCCTTTTGCTGTAAGAGACAGAGCTAGAGTATGGTTGGACTCACAACCTAAAGAAAGCCTGAACTCTTGGGAAAAGCTAGTCAATGCCTTCTTGGCAAAGTTCTTTCCACCTCAAAAATTGAGTAAGCTTAGAGTGGAAGTCCAAACCTTCAGACAGAAGGAAGGAGAATCCCTCTATGAAGCTTGGGAAAGATACAAATAATTGATCAGAAAGTGTCCCTCTGATATGCTTTCTGAATGGAGCATCATAGGTATTTTCTATGATGGTCGGTCTGAACTGTCCAAGATGTCTTTGGATAGCTCTGCTGGAGGATCTCTTCATCTGAAGAAGACGCCTACAGAAGCTCAAGAACTAATTGAAATGGTTGCAAATAACCAATTCATGTACACTTCTGAAAGGAATCCTGTGAACAATGGGACTAATCAGAAGAAAGGAGTTCTTGAGATTGATACTCTGAATGCCATATTGGCTCAGAACAAGATATTGACTCAGCAAGTCAATTTGATTTCTCAAAGTCTGTCTGGAATGCAAAATGCACCAAGCAGTACTAAGGAAGCTTCATCTGAAGAAGAAGCTTATGATCCTGAGAACCCTTCAATGGAAGAGGTGAATTACATGGGAGAACCCTATGGAAACACCTATAATCCTTCATGGAGAAATCATCCAAATCTTTCATGGAAGGATCAACAGAAACCTCAACAAGGTTTCAACAATAATAATGGTGGAAGAAACAGGTTTAGCAATGGCAAGCCTTTTCCATCATCTTCTCAGCAACAGACAAAGAATTCTAAGCAGTACCACTCTGACTCAGCAACCATGGTCTCTGATCTAATCAAAACCACTCAAAGTTTCATGACTGAAACAAGGTCCTCCATTAGAAATTTGGAGGCACAAGTGGGTCAGCTGAGCAAGAAAATTACTAAACTCCCTCCTAGTACTCTTCCAAGCAACACAGAAGAAAATCCAAAAGGAGAGTGCAAGGCCATCAACATGGCCGAATTTGGAAAGGAGGGAGAGACAGTGAACGCCACTGAGGAAGACCTCAATGGACGTCCACTGGCCTCCAATGAGTTCCCTAGTGAGGAACCATGGGAATCTGAGGCTCAAACTGAGACCATAGAGATCCCATTGGACTTACTTCTGCCATTCATGAGCTCTGATGAGTATTCTTCCTCTGAAGAGGATGAGTATGTCACTGAAGAGCAAGTTGCTAAATACCTTGGAGCAATCATGAAGTTAAATGACAGGTTATTTGGAAATGAGACTTGGGAGGATGAACCCCCTCTGCTCACCAAAGAACTAGATGACTTGTCTAGACAGAAATTACCTCAAAAGGGACAGGATCCTGGGAAGTTTTCAATACCTTGTACCATAGGCACCATGACCTTTAAGAAGGCCTTGTGTGACCTAGGGTCAAGTGTAAACCTCATGCCTCTCTCTGTAATGGAGAAGCTAGGGATCTTTGAGGTGCAAGCTGCAAAAATCTCACTAGAGATGGCAGACAATTCAAGAAAACAAGCTTATGGACTTATAGAGGATGTTCTGGTAAAAGTTGAAGACCATTACATCCCTGCTGATTTCATAGTCCTAGAGACTGGGAAGTGCATGGATGAATCCATCATCCTTGGCAGACCCTTCCTAGCCACAGCAAAGGCTGTGATTGATGTTGATAAAGGAGAATTGATCATTCAAGTGAATGAAGAATCCTTTGTGTTTAAGACTCAAGGATATCCCTTTGTCACCATGGAGAGGAAGCATGAAGAGCTTCTCTCAAAACAGAGTCAAACAGAGCCCCCACAGTCAAACTCTAAGTTTGGTGTTGGGAGGCCACAACCAAATTCTAAGTTTGGTGTTGAACCCACACATTCAAACTCTAAGTTTGGTGTTGGGAGGTTCCAACATTGCTCTGAGCATCTCTGAGGCTCCACGAGAGCCCACTGTCAAGCTACTGACATTAAAGAAGCGCTTGTTGGGAGGCAACCCAATGTTATATTTTATCTATTTTCCTTTGTTATTTTTATGTTTTCTGTAGGTTGATGATCATGAGAAGTCACAAAATCAATTGAAAAAGAAAAAACAGAATGAAAAACAGAAAGAACAACAGCACACCCTGGAGGAAGATCTTGCTGGCGTCTAAACGCCAGTAAGGCTAGCAGATGGGCGTTTAACGCCCAGTCTGGCACCATTCTGGGCGTTTAACGCCAGAAAGGGGCACCAGACTGACGTTAAACGCCAGAGAAGGGCAAGAACTTGGCATTAAACGCCAGAAATGGGCACCAGCCCGGCGTTTAACGCCAGAATTGGCACAAAGGGCATTTTTTGCTCGCCACTTGGTGCAGGGATGACTTTTCCTTGATACCTCAGGATCTGTGGATCCCACAGGATCCCCACCTACCCCACCACTCTCTCTCTTCTTCACCCATTCACCAATCACCTCAACACCTCTTCCCCAAAAACCCCTCACCTATCAAATTCCATCTTTCTCTTCACCACTCACATCCACCTTTCATAAAACCCCACCTACCTCACCATTCAAATTCAAAACACTTTCCCTCCCAAACCCACACTCCCATAGCCGAACCCTACCCCTCTCTCCACCCCTATATAAACCCATCTTCACTCCTTCATTTTCACACAACCTAAACACTACTTCTCCCCCTTTGGCCGAACCACAAAGCCATTTCCTTCTCCTTCATTTCTTCTTCTTCTACTCTCTTCTTTCTTCTTTTGCTCGAGGACGAGCAAACCTTTTAAGTTTGGTGTGGTAAAAGTATTGCTTTTTGTTTTTCCATAACCATTTATGGCATCCAAGGCCGGAGAAACCTCTAGAAAGAGGAAAGGGAAGGCAAAAGCTTCCACCTCCGAGTCATGGGAGATGGAGAGATTCATCTCAAGGGTGCATCAAGACCACTTCTATGAAGTTGTGGCCTTGAAGAAGGTGATCCCTGAGGTCCCTTTCAAACTCAAAAAGAGTGAATATCCGGAGATCCGACATGAGATCCTAAGAAGAGGTTGGGAAGTTCTTACCAATCCCATTCAACAAGTCAGAATCTTAATGGTTCAAGAGTTCTATGCCAATGCATGGATCACCAAGAACCATGATCAAAGTGTGAACCCGGACCCAAAGAATTGGCTTACTATGGTTCGGGGGAAATACTTGAATTTTAGTCCGGAAAATGTAAGGTTGGCATTCAACTTGCCCATGATGCAAGGAGATGAACATCCTTACACTAGAAGGGTCAACTTTGATCAAAGGTTGGACCAAGTCCTCACAGTCATTTGTGAAGAGGGCGCCCAATGGAAGAGAGATTCAAGAGGGAAGCCGGTTCAACTGAGAAGGCATGACCTCAAACCCGTGGCTAGGGGATGGTTGGAGTTTATCCAACGCTTAATCATTCCCACTAGCAACCGGTCCGAAGTTACTATAGACCGGGCTATCATGATTCATAGCATCATGATTGGAGAAGAAATAGAAGTTCATGAGGTTATATCCCAAGAACTTTATAAGGTGGCGGACAAGTCCTCTACCTTGGCAAGGTTAGCCTTTCCTCATCTCATTTGTCACCTCTGTTATTCAGTTGGAGTTGACATAGAGGGAGACATCCCCATTGATGAGGACAAACCCATCACTAAGAAGAGGATGGAGCAAACAAGAGACCCCTCTCATCATCAAGTCCCTAAGATGCCTCAAGGGATGCACTTTCCTCCACAAAACTATTGGGAGCAACTGAACACCTCCCCAAGAGAATTGAGTTCCAATATGGGACAACTAAGGATGGAGCACCAAGAACATTCCATTCTCCTCTATGAAATTAGAGAAGATCAAAGAATCATGAGAGATGAGCAACAAAGACAAGGAAGAGACATTGAAGAGCTCAAGCACTCCATAGGATCTTCAAGAGGAAGAACAAGCCGCCATCACTAAGGTGGACCCATTCTTTAATTTCCTTGTTCTTTATTTTTCTGTTTTTCGAAAAATTATGCTTGTGTCTAGCTATATTTGTGTCTTGTGATCATTAGTATCTTAGTGTCTATGCCTTAAAGTTATGAATGTCCTATGAATCCATCACCTTTCTTGAATGAAAAATGTTCTTAATTGAAAAAGAGAAGAATTGCATGAATTTTAAATTTTATAACAAATTAATATTTTGATGTGATGGCAATACTTTTGTTTTCTGAATGTATGCTTAAACAGTGCATATGTCTTTTGAATTTGTGGTTCATGAATGTTGGCTCTTGAAAGAATGATGAAAAAGGAGACATGTTACTGAGGATCTGAAAAATCATAAAAATGATTCTTGAAGCAAGAAAAAGCAGTGAATACAAAAAAAAAGAGAAGGAAAAAAAACGAAAAAAAGGGAGAAAAGAAAACGAAAAAAAAAGAGAAAGAAAGAAAGAAATAAAGTTGTGATCCAAGGCAAAAAGAGTGTGCTTAAGAACCCTGGACACCTCTAATTGGGGACTCTAGCAAAGCTGAGTCACAATCTGAAAAGGTTCACCCAATTATGTGTCTGTGGCATGTATGTATCCGGTGGTAATACTGGAAGACAGAGTGCTTTGGGCCACGGCCAAGACTCAATAAGTAGTTGTGTTCAAGAATCATCATACTTAACTAGGAGAATCAATGACACTATCTGGATTCTGAGTTTCTAAAGAAGCCAATCATTCTGAATTTCAAAGGATAGAGTGAGATGCCAAAACTGTTCAGAAGCAAAAAGCTAAAAGCCCCGCTCATCTAATTAATACTGATCTTCATAGATGTTTTTGGAATTCATTGTATATTCTCTTCTTTTTATTCTATTTTGATTTTCAGTTGCTTGGGAACAAGCAACAATTTAAGTTTGGTGTTGTGATGAGCGGATAATTTGTACGCTTTTTGGCATTGTTTTTAGTATGTTTTTAGTATGATCTAGTTAGTTTTTAGTATATTTTTATTAGATTTTAGTTAAAATTCACTTTTCTGGACTTTACTATGAGTTTGTGTGTTTTTCTGTGATTTCAGGTATTTTCTGGCTGAAATTGAGGGACCTGAGCAAAAATCTGATTCAGAGGCTGAAAAGGACTGCAGATGCTGTTGGATTCTGACCTCCCTGCACTCGAAGTGGATTTTCTGGAGCTACAGAAGCCCAATTGGTGCGCTCTCAACGGCTTTGGAAATTAGACATCCTGGGCTTTCCAGAAATATATGATAGTCCATACTTTGCTCAAGATTTGATGGCCCAAACCGGCGTTAAAAGTCACCATCAGAATTCCCAGCGTTAAACGCCGGAACTGGCACAAGGATGGGAGTTAAACGCCCAAACTGGCATAAAAGCTGGCGTTTAACTCCAAGAAGAGTCTCTACACGAAAATGCTTCAATGCTCAGCCCAAGCACACACCAAGTGGGCCCGGAAGTGGATTTTTATGTCATTTACTCATCTCTGTAAATCCTAGGCTACTAGTTCTCTATGAGTAGGACCTTTTACTATTGTATTTTCATCTTTTGATCATTTTTCGATCTTAGGATCATCTTTTGACATCTAGTTCTTAGATCATTGGGAGGCTGGCCATTCGGCCATGCCTAGACCTTGTTCTTATGTATTTTCAACGGTGGAGTTTCTACACACCATAGATTAAGGTGTGGAGCTCTGCTGTACCTCGAGTATTAATGCAATTACTATTGTTCTTCTATTCAATTTGGCTCATTCTTGTTCTAAGATATTCATTTTCACCCAAGAACTTGATGAATGTGATGATTATGTGACGCTCATCATCATTCTCACTTATGAACGCGTGCCTGACAACCACTCCCGTTCTACAAGCAAACAAGGCTTGAATGTTTATCTCTTGGATTCTTTAATCGGAATCTTCGTGGTATAAGCTAGAATTGATGGCGGCATTCAAGAGAATCCGGAAGGTCTAAACCTTGTCTGTGGTATTCTGAGTAGGATTCAATGATTGAATGACTGTGACGAGCTTCAAACTTGCGATTGTGGGGCGTTAGTGACAGACGCAAAAGAATCACTGGATTCTATTCCGACATGATCGAGAACCAACAGCTGAATAGCCGTGCCGTGACAGGGTGCGTTGAACATTTTCACTGAGAGGATGGGAGGTAGCCACTGACAATGGTGAAACCCTACATACAGCTTGCCATGGAAAGGAGTAAGAAGGATTGGATGAAGACAGTAGGAAAGCAGAGAGACGGAAGGAACACAGCATCTCCATACGCTTATCTGAAATTCCCACCAATGAATTGCATAAGTATCTCTATCTTTATCTTTATGTTTTATTCATCATTCATAACCATTTGAGTTTTCCTGACTAAGATTTACAAGGTGACCATAGCTTGCTTCATACCAACAATCTCTGTGGGATCGACCCTTACTCGCGTAAGGTTTATTACTTGGACGACCCAGTACACTTGCTGGTTAGTTGTGCGAAGTTGTGTTTATGCCATGGTATTGAACACCAAGTTTTTGGATTCATCACCGGGGATTATTTGAGTTGTAGTGATCACAATTTCGTGCACCAGCGTAGGAAAACTTTTCTATCTTTTGATAGTTTAGTTCGGCCCCTTGTAGACGGGTTGTTGCCCACTTTTGTCTTCTGTAACTAGTGATGAGGCTATTGCCCGACTTCCCACTACGAGGTATAATATGAGCTTTTCACTTTCCCTTGGTCGGGTAAGAATGGGTGGTCGCCCCAAGAATTTTTGAAATCTCGAAAGGCTTGTTTGCACCCCGTTGTCCTATTCAAACCTCTCTCCCTTCCTTAATATCCCTCTTTGAGGTGTCCTTTGTTAGATGATTTAGAGATCCCTCCTCCTGCGAATCCTTCATGAACATGTCTCTCTGGAGTGTGAGGTGGACGTTCAACTCGTCCGATCTCTTTGGTGTGAGGCGTTCGACTCATCCGACCTCTTTGGGGTGAGGTGGACCTTCAACGTGTCCGACTACTTTGGTGTGAGATGAACCTTCAACTTTGTCCGACCTCTTTGGTGTGAGGTGGACCTTCAACGCGTCCGACCTCTTCGGTGTGAGGTGGACCTTCAACACGTCCGACCTCGTTGGTGTGAGGTGGACCTTCAACGCATCCGACCTCGTTGGTGTGAGGTGGACCTTCAACGCGTCCGACCTTTTTGGTTTTGGATTGGGCGAGGTTGTGGGATCTTCTCAGTGTTGCATATTTCTCGGTAGACATCCACAAGAGACACTCGAAGGGGTGTAATTGTGGTATTTTCTAGGCTTCTCTCCATGTTGATCTTCTTTTTTCTTGGACTCTTTATCCTTATCCCAGGAGGAGTAGGAATGTTCGGTTTTTGAGATCTCTCCTAGTCGAGAGTTTTCCTCCATGTTGATGTACTTCTTGTCTCATTCTTGCACCTCGTTCAGATATGTGGGAAGGTTCTTTGATATGGAGTGACTAAAAGGTCCCTCTCGTAGACCATTGATGAGGCCCCTGATAGCTGCTTCTGTTGGCAGACTTTGTATGCCCAGACATGTTTTGTTGAATCTTTCCATGTAGTTGCGAAGGCTCTCTCGATCTCCTTGCTTGATCCCTAATAGGCTCAATGCGTGTTTGGCTTTGTCCTTCTGGATAGAGAATAACAGATTGTGTTCTGAGGGTTACCTGAAACTGTAGGTCGATCTCGGACGAGATCTTCTGTGTTGGTCGGAGCTGTTGTGTCCGACTTAATGATGGTGGCTGGAGCCGCCGTGTCCGACTTGTTGGACTTGGTGATGGTGCTGATCCTTCGTCCCCGGAGGGTGGGGGGTACCTGCAAGGGACTCCGATGCTTAAGTTAGCAAGGGTATTAAGCAGGTATTGAGTAGAATCAGAGTATGACTTATACCTGGGTGCTCTAGTGTATTTATAGTAGCGGAGGCTGACCTTTCTGATAAGATAAGTTAGTTATCTTATCTTATCTTATCTTATCTTAAATGTAGTCAGCTTATCTTCAAGGGAACCACCTTTATCTCTGTAGGCTGGGATTGCCTTTGGATTTGGGTCATGTTCCTCTATTTGGGCCCTTTATTGGGCTTTCCTGTTGATTTGGCCGAGCTCTTTTGACAAGAGGTCGGGTTGTCCGAACCTGAAGAGGTCAGTCACTTTGTCTGTCGAGCATCCCGAGTCGGTCATCTCGACCCAGAGTATGAACAGTGCCCCTGCTCGAGCTCGGTCTTTTTACGGTAGAGTTTTCGAGTTTTTATAGTGAAGTCGAACTCGAGATTTTGTCGATTCCTTTCTTTGTAGAGCCTTTTGAATGTGGAACGTTTTTCTCTAAAAATGCGTGCTTTTATATTAACGCTTTGTTCTTGGGAACGTATGAAGGTTTGATACCTTCATTAATTGGTATTAATTGCCCCATTTCCCTTGGCTTTTATTTTGTATTTTCGCCGTCAGAAACGGTTTCTCTTTTTCATTTTTGGTTTGTAACTTCTCCTTTTGTTCTCTCGCTTCCTGTTCTTCACTTATAGCTTGCCTTTGCGTTTTGTGGCGTTACTCAGTGGTCCGGCGATTCCGTCTCCGCATCTTCAACTCTTTTCGAAGCTTCTTGCTTTTTTCAGGTTGGTTCTGTTTACATCTTTCTCACTTTCGTTGCTTTGTTTTTGATATTTTGGCTGCATGTTCGAAAAAGCTTGGATCTTTCTATGATCTTGTGTTTTGTATTCTCTGGGAGTTTTTTCGCCTTTTGCATGAACCTTTTCGTCTTTCCTATTGATGGTTTTCCCTATTTGCTGCGATATTTGTTTTGGTTTTTTCAAAAAAGGTTACGTCTTTTGTCGATTTTGGCATGTTTGATGTTTGATGATGCTTTTTTGCTGATAGACTGTAAAAAGATAGTGACTTTCTAACTTTCTTGTCTATTGCTTGAGATCTTCTTTTGAGAGATGTAAGCTTTGAAACCTTGTTTTGTTGTTGCCTCCAAAGGATGCTCCAGGGCTTTTTTGAGTCTTGGGGTTTTCCTTTTCTGTTTGTCCATCCGTCGAGTTGTTTCGCCTTTCATCCGAGATGTTTTTTAAAGTAATCCATTTTTCTTTTCTCTTTGTAGGATTTAGTTGGCCTCATGTCTTCTCGCAATAACGTTGTTGAGATGCCTTCCCGTGTTCCCAAGGGCATGGCTGATTGGGTGGACTTGATGGTTCTTTTGTGTGTCTCTTTGGTTGATTCCGAATTTTGAGCGCAACTTAGGCAATTCCATAGTGTCTGTAGTAATTCTATTGATGAGAAGAACTATGAACTTGTCCCGCCCTCTTTTGACGAGAGAGTCTGCTTCTCTACTCGGGTTGCTGATGATTGAAATCTTGCAGCTTGACCTCCTCGGATTGTTTTATTTTATTTGTTTGTAGTTTTGATCCTTTGAGGTTGTGACTCAGGAGTCCAACTTGTTTCTTGATGGGTCTTTTGCGCTGGTCCCTCTTTTAGTTATTTCTGTAATCCTCTTTTTTTTGGACCTTTGTTTAGGTCTCTTTTCAGGGATTACTTTGATAACTTTGAGGGGTAGGAGTCCGACTTGGTTATGCCGGTCTCCTTTAAGTTATTTTTTGTAGTCCTCTTTCTTGGATCTTTGTCAGATCTCTTTTAGGGACTACTTTGCATAACTTTTAAGTGGTAGGAGTCCGACTTGGTTACGCCGGTCTCCTTTAAGTTATTTTTTGTAGTCCTCTTTCTTGGATCTTTGTCAGATCTCTTTCAGGGACTACTTGTATAACGTTTTAGTGATAGGAGTCCGACTTGGTTATGTTGGTCTCCTTTAAGTTATTTTTTGTAGTCCTCTTTCTTGGATCTTTGTCAGATCTCTTTCAGGGACTACTTGTATAACTTTTTAGTGATAGGAGTCCGACTTGGTTATGTCGGTCTCCTTTAAGTTATTTTTTGTAGTCCTCTTTCTTGGATCTTTGTCAGATCTCTTTCAGGGACTACTTTGCATAACTTTTTGTTTTGGGCTGACTTGATTATGTCAGGCCCTTCTAAGTTAAAGTAATCCTCTTTAATAGGGTTGGCCAGACCTCTTTCCAGGGTTTACTTATAACTTGGGTTGACTTAGTTCGACTTCTTAACGGTCGACCAGTCCTTAAGTTATTATTTTAGCGATCCGTAAGACCTCGTCAGGTTCTTTTTTAGATCACTTTCGATAACTTCTTACATTATTCTGTGTTCATCTTTGCCGATTTGTAGAAAGTGGTTGTCATCTCTAGATCGTCCTTTGGGTGAATCGCATTTTCACCTTTATCGGATGATTTATCTTTATCATGGTCGCGCAGTGAAATTGTTTTTCACTTTCTGCCGACCTGTCGCTTTATAATCGGACGATGAATGCTTCAGATTAATGCGTCTTGGATTCTTTGTAGAATATCTAAATAGACTTTATTCAAAGAAAAAATGCAAATATATACATGTGGGAATTTTCTTATCCCTTTAAGTAGGGCATGACCTAGATCTCAATCATGGTGCCTCATTAAAAAACCTTTTTAGGAAAAAGAGCACATCCACTAATAAGATCCATTGCCTTGCCTTTTCTAGCTGTAGTACCTTCTTAGGTTGCAGGCGTGCCATGATCTGGGAAGCTCTCATCCATCGAGTTTGGACAGTCGGTAGTAGCCCTTCCCAAGTACTTCTATGACTCGGTAGGGTCCTTTCCAGTTTGCTACCAGCTTCCCTTCTCCGGGCCGAGTTGTTTCAATGTCATTTTGGATTAAGATGAGATCGTTCTCAGCGAAACTTCTTGGTACTACTCTTTGATTATATCTAGAAGCCATTCGACATTTTTAGAGCTTCTTCTCTAATCCGAGCTCTTTCCTGGATTTCAGGTAATAGGTCGAGTTTTTTCTTCTGAAGTTGGGAGTTTGCTCCCTCATTATAATGGACTACTCTATGTGATCCTTCTTCAATTTCTACCGGGATCATTGCCTCCATTCCGTATGCTAATTAGAAAGGGGATTCCTTTGTGGTCGAATGTGGCGTCGTTCGATATGCCCATAGAACCTGTGGAAGCTCCTCTGCCAAGGCTCCCTTTGCATCTTGTAATCTCCGTTTTAATCCGGCCAATATGACTTTGTTAGCAGCTTCAGCCTGTCCATTGGCTTGTGGATGTTCAACGGAGGTGTACTGGTGCTTTATATTCAAGTCAGCCACTAGTTTTCTGAAGCCTGCATCTGTGAATTGAGTGCCATTGTCTGTGGTTATTGAATATGGAACCCCGAACCTTGTGACAATGTTTCTATATAAGAATTTCCGGCTTCTCTGAGCGGTGGCATTGGCTAGGGGCTCTGCCTCGATCCACTTTGTAAAGTAATCTAACCCTACTATGAGGAATTTAACTTGTCCTGATCCCTGTGGGAAGGGGCCGAGAAGATCGAGTCCCCATTTTGCAAATGGCCAAGGCGAGGTCACGCTAATGAGCTCTTCTGGCGGGGCGATGTGAAAGTTGGCATGCTTCTGACATGGTGGACATGTCTTTACAAATTCTGTAGCTTCTTTCTGTAGAGTTGGCCAATAAAATCCCGTTCGGAGTACTTTTTTAGTGAAAGCTCGTGCTCCGAGATGATTGCCACAAATGCCGCCGTGTATTTCTTCTAGCATTTCCCTTGTGTTGGAGGTCGGCACGCATTTTAGTAAAGGTGTTGAGATTCCTCTTTTGTACAGGATGTTGTTTATGATGGTGTAGTACTGTGCCTCCCTTTTTAACCTCTTTGCCTCCTTTTCTTCTGTGGGGAGCGTTCCTGTTTTGAGGTAGTTGATTATGGGGGTCATCCATCCTTGGTCCTGACTTGTTATAGTCAGGACTGTTTCTTCTTCCGAGATTGACGGGTTTTGTAACATTTCCTGGATGAGGCTCCTATTGTTGCCCCCTGGTTTGGTGCTGGCTAGTTTTGAGAGTGCATCAGCTCAGGCGTTTTGTTCACGGGGTATGTGGCAGATTTTATACTCCTCGATTTGTCCGAGCTGTTCCTTGCTTTTATCCAAATATTTTTTCATGGTAGGATCTTTGGCTTGGTAGCTCCCTATTATTTGTGATGTGACCACTTTTGAATCACTGTAAATGTTGAGTTTTTGAGCTCCGACCTCTTTAGCCAGCTTCAAACCAGCTAATAATACTTCATATTCTGCCTGGTTGTTTGAGGCCGGGAACCTAAACTTGAGGGAGAGCTCAACTTGGGTTCCTTGGTCGCTTTCTATTATCACGTCTGCGCCGCTTCCAGTTTTATTTGAAGAAACATCCACGTAAAGATTCCATTCTGTGGGGGTTTCTAGGGCATCTGTGAATTCTGCGATAAAGTCGGCCATATACTATGATTTGATGGTCGTCCGAGCTTCATATTGGAGGTCAAATTCTGACAACTCGACTGCCCATTGCAGAATTCTGCCTGCCAGATTTGTTTTCTGCAATATTCCTTTTATGGGCTAGTTAGTTCGAACCTTAATGGCGCCAATGTTCCGAGGGTTACCTAAAACTGTAGGTCAATCTCGGACGAGATCTTCTGTGCTGGTCGGAGCTGTTGTGTCCGACTTAATGATGGTGGCTGGAGCCGCCGTGTCCGACTTGTTGGACTAGGTGATGGTGCTGATCCTTCGTCCCCGGAGGGTGGGGGGTACCTGCAAGGGACTCCGATGCTTAAGTTAGCAATGGTATTAAGCAGGTATTGAATGTAGTCAGCTTATCTTCAAGGGAACCGCCTTTATCTCTGTAGGTTGGGATTGCCTTTGGATTTGGGTCGTGTTCCTCTATTTGGGCCATTTATTGGGCTTTCCTGTCGATTTGGCTGAGCTCTTTTGACAAGAGGTCGGGTTGTCCGAACCTGAAGAGGTCGGTCGCTTTGTCTGTCGAGCATCCCGGGTCGGTCATCTCGACCCAGGGTATGAACAGATTGCATCTGAGGCCTCCGTGAGATACATCCTGCTTCTGAAATTGCTAAGATGATGGCTTGGATCTGATGTGTCGTCGTACGGAGTCATGTCTGGAGCTTTGAAGTCCTTTGGGACCTTTAGCTTTCATGATCTCTTTGGTGAATGGGTCTTGATCTTTGTGAGGGCTATCTTCGTGACTGGATCGAGCCATCTTGGTTTTGAGACTGGCTTCGAGTTTTAAGAGCTTATCTTCTAACTCTCGGCGTCGCCTTATCTTCCTTTGTAGGTCTTTCTCAGCCTCTCGTTGATGTAGGGCTTCTTTTTCAAGTTGTTTCAAACGGTCTTGAAGGGCCTCCATAGCTCCCGTGTTTGGAGAATTCTTTCCGTTGTTGAGTTGAGGAGTATCCTTTGTTGTAGTGTCCGCATTTTTATGCGGCATTCTATCCTCTAGATCCGAATCGTGGTCGTTGTCATGGTCGTCCGCCATGGTGATGGGATGACTTCCAGGTTCCCCGGCAACGGCGTCAATGTTCCGAGGGTTACCTAAAACTGTAGGTCAATCTCAGACGAGATCTTCTGTGCTGGTTGGAGCCGACGTGTCTGGCAGGTGTATAGCGGCCGGAGCTGGTGTGTCCGACTTGTGGAATTGAGAATGCTGCTGATCCTTTGTCACCGAAGGGTGGGGTACCTGCAAAGGACTCCGATGCTTAAGTTAGTAAGGGTATTAAACAGGTATTGAGTAGAATCAGAGTATGATTGGGTGCTCCAGTGTATTTATAATGGTGAGGAGTGACCTCTCTGGAGATAAGATAGTTATCTTATCTTATCTTATCTTATCTTTGAGTGAAGTCATCTTATCTTTAGCGGAACCGCCTTTATTTTTCTGGGCTTTAGCTGCCTTTAGATTGGGCTGTGTTCCTTCGTTTTGGGCCTGCTTTGGGCTCCTTTGGCGATTTGGCCGAGCTCTTTGAGAAGAGGTCGAATAGTCTGACCTGAAGAGTTCGGTCGGCTTGTCACTAAACATCCCGGGTCGAACAGCTTGACCCAGGGTATGAACACTTTCTGTCGATCTATAGCTTTATAATCGGACGACGAATGTTTCAGAGTAATGCGGCTTGTGCGTTCGTAGAAGATCTAAACAGATTTTATTAAAAGAAAATGCAAATATATATATGTGGGGGGTCAATTCCCTAAGTCGAGTGATTTGTAGGTCTTGGCTCGGTGCCTCATTAAAAAACCTTTTCAGGAAAAAGAGTGCGCCTTGTCCCAAGGTCTTTTATCATCCCAAGGTCCTTTATCATCCCTAACTATAGTAGCCTTTTCCCAGCACTTCTATGACTCGGTAGGGTCCTTTCCAGTTTGCTGCCAGCTTTCCTTCTCCAGGTCGAGTTGTTCCAATGTCATTTCGGATTAGAATGAGGTTGTCCTCAGCAAAGGCCCCATGTATTACCTTTTGATTGTATCTAGAAGCCATTTGTCATTTTAATGCATCTTCCCTTATCCGAGCTCTTCCCTTTGAAGTCTGGAGTTGGCTTCTTCGCTATAGTGGATCACTCTAGGTGACCTTTCTTCAATCTCTACTGGGATCATTGCCTCCATTCCATATGCTAATCAGAAAGGTGATTCCTTAGTGCTGGAATGTGGGGTTGTTCGGTATGCCCATAAGACCTGTGGGAGCTCCTCGGCCCAGGCTCTTTTTGCATCCTGTAACCTCCGCTTTAGCCCAGCCAGTATGACTTTATTGGCAGCTTCAGCTTGTCTATTGGCTTGGGGATGTTCAACAGAGGTGAATTGTTGTCTTATATTCAAGTCGGCCGCTAGTTTTTTGAAGCCTGCTGGTGGACAAAATTGTGATCACTACAACTTCGCACAACTAACCAGCAAGTGTACTGGGTAGTCCAAGTAATAAACCTTACGCGAGTAAGGGTCGATCCCACAGAGATTGTTGGTATGAAGCAAGCTATGGTCACCTTGTAAATCTTAGTCAGGCAAACTCAAATGGATATGGGTGATATACGAATAAAACATAAAGATAAAGATAGAGATACTTATGTAATTATTTGGTGGGAATTTCAGATAAGCGTATGAAGATACTTGTCCCTTCCGTCTCTCTGCTTTCCTACTGTCTTCATCCAATCCTTCTTATTCCTTTCCATGGCAAGCTTATGCAAGGGTTTCACCGTTGTCAGTGGCTACCTCCCATCCTCTCAGTGGAAATGTTCAACGCACCTTGTCACGGCACGGCTATCCATCTGTCGGTTCTCAATCAGGCCGGAATAGAATCCAGTGATTCTTTTGCGTCTGTCACTAACGCCCCGCCTTCAGGAGTTTGAAGCTCGTCACAGTCATTCAATCATTGAATCCTACTCAGAATACCACAGACAAGGTTAGACCTTCCGGATTCTCTTGAATGCCGCCATCAGTTCTAGCCTATACCACGAAGACTCTGATCTCACGGAATGGCTGGCTCGGTTGTCAGGCGATCAACCATGCATCGTGTATCAGGAATCCAAGAGATATCAACCCAATCTAAGGTAGAACGGAGGTGGTTGTCAGGCACACGTTCATAGGTGAGAATGATGATGAGTGTCACGGATCATCACATTCATCAAGTTGAAGAACAAGTGGTATCTTAGAACAAGAACAAGCGGAATTGAATAGAAGAACAATAGTAATTGCATTAATACTCGAGGTACAGCAGAGCTCCACACCTTAATCTATGGTGTGTAGAAACTCCACCATTGAAAATACATAAGAACAAGGTCTAGGCATGGCCGTGAGGCCAGCCTCCCAATGATCTAAGAACTAGATGTCCAAAGATCCCAAAGATTCTAAATACAATAGTAAAAGGTCCTACTTATAGAGAACTAGTAGCCTAGGGTGTACAGAGATGAGTAAATGACATAAAAATCCACTTCTGGGCCCACTTGGTGTGTGCTTGGGCTGAGCATTGAAGCATTTTCGTGTAGAGACTCCTCTTGGAGTTAAACGCCAGCTTTTATGCTAGTTTGGGCGTTTAACTCCCACTTTGGTGCCAGTTCCGGCGTTTAACGCTGGGAATTCTGAGGGTGACTTTGAACGCCGGTTTGGGCCATCAAATCTTGGGCAAAGTATGGACTATCATATATTGCTGGAAAGCTCAGGATGTCTACTTTCCAAAGCCATTGAGAGCGCGCCAATTGGGCTTTTGTAGCTCCAAAAAATCCACTTCGAGTGCAGGGAGGTCAGAATCCAACAGCATCTGCAGTCCTTTTTAGTCTCTGAATCAGATTTTTGCTCAGGTCCCTCAATTTCAGCTAGAAAATACCTAAAATCACAGAAAAACACACAAACTCATAGTAAAGTCCAGAAAAGTTAATTTTAACTAAAAACTAATAAAAATATACTAAAAACTAACTAGATCATACTAAAAACATACTAAAAACAATGCCAAAAAGCATACAAATTATCCGCTCATCACCTGCGCCTGTGAACTGAGTACCATTGTCTGTGGTGATGGAGTATGAAACCCCTAACCTTGTGACGATGCTTCTATATAGGAAATTTTGACTTCTTTGAGCAGTGGCATTAGCTAAGGGTTCTTCCTCAATCTACTTTGTGAAGTAGTCTATTTCCACTATGAAGAATTTGACTTGTCCCGATCCTTGAGGAAAGGGTCTGAGAAGATCGAGTCCCCATTTTGTGAATGGCCAAGGTGAGGTCACGCTGATGAGTTCCTCTGGTGGAACGATGTGAAAGTTGGCATGTTTCTGACATGATGAACATGTCTTTACAAATTCTATGGCTTCCTTTTGTAGAGTTGGCCAATAAAATCCTACCCGAAGTACTTTTTTGGTAAGTGCCTGCGCTCCGAGGTGATTGCCACAAATGCCACTGTGTACTTCTTCTAGGACTTCCCTTGTGTTGGAAGTCGGCATGCATTTTAGTAGTGGTATTAAAATCCCTCTTTTGAATAGAGTATTATTTATGATAGTGTAATATTGTGCCTCCCGTTTCAACCTCTTTGCCTCCTTTTCCTATGTGGGGAGTGCTTCTGTTTTGAGGTAGTTAATTATGGGAGTCATCCAACCTTTATCGCGACCTATTATGGCCAGGACTTTTTCTTCTTCTGAGATTGACGGATTCTGTAGAAATTCTTGGATGAGGCTTCTATTGTTGCCCCCTGGTTTGGTGCTGGCTAGTTTTGAGAGTGCGTCGGCTCGGGCATTCTGTTCTCGGGGTATGTGGTGGACCTCATATTCTCTGAATTGTCCGAGCTGTTCTCCGATTTTGTCCAAGTACTTTTTCATGATGGGGTCTTTGGCTTGGTAGCTTCCTGCTATTTGTGAAGTAACTACCTGTGAGTCGCTGAAGATGATAAGCTTTTGAGCTCCAATCTCCCTAGCCAGCTTCAAACCAGTTAGTAGTGCTTCGTATTCCGCTTGATTGTTTGAGGCAGGGAATCTAAATTTGAGGGAGAGTTCGATTTGGGTTCCCTGGTCGCTTTCAATTATCACACCCGCGCCGCTCCCCGTTTTATTTGAGGAACCATCCACACAGAGATTCCATTCTGTGGGGATTTCCGGTATGTCTGTGAACTCCGCAATGAAGTCGGCCAGGTATTGTGATTTGATGGCCGTCTGAGCTTCGTATTGAAGATCAAATTCGGACAACTCGACTACCCATTGCAAGATTTTGCCCGCCAGGTCTATTTTCTGTAAGATCTCTTTTATAGGCTGGTTGGTCTGAACTTTAATGGTGTGGGCCTAGAAGTATGGGTGAAGTCGTCATGATGTTAGTATGAGAGCGTAAGAAAACTTTTCTATTTTCTGGTAGTTTAGCTCGGATCCTTGTAATGCTTTGCTGATGAAGTACACGGGCTGTTGCCCGCTGTCGTCTTCTCGGACTAGTGCTGAGGCTATCGCCCGACTTCCGACCGCGAGGTACACTATGAGTGGCTCTCTTTCCCGTGGCCGAGTTAGTATAGGTGGCTGTCCCAGGAATCTTTTGAAATTCTGGAAGGCTTGCTCGCACTCCACTGTCCATTCAATCTTCTTTCCCTTCCTTAGGGTGGCGTAGAAGGGGAGAGATCTTATTGCTGATCCGGCCAGGAATCTGGACAAGGCTGCCAACCTCCCGTTGAGTTATTGTACCTCTTTGTCACAAATCGGACTTTTCATGTCGAGTATGGCCCGGCATTTATCCGGGTTTAGCTCGATTCCTCTCTGTGTGATCATAAAACCCAAGAATTTACCGGCTTCTACTGCGAAGGTGCATTTTGCGGGATTGAGTCGCATGCCATGCCGTCTTATAGTGTCGAATACTTGGATCAGGTCGGATAATAACATCCCTTCGTTTTGGGTCTTTACTAGCATGTCATCCACGTAGGCTTCCATGATTTTTTCGATGTGATCCGAAAAAACCTTATTCATTAATCTTTGATAAGTGGCTCCCACATTTTTAAGACCGGAGGGCATGAAAATGTAGCAGTAGTTTGCCTTTAGGGTTAAGGATGAGGTTTTTTTCTTGGTCGGGTGGATACATTGGGATTTAGTTGTATCCCAAGTATGCGTCCAAAAAGGAGAGGTATTTATATCCAGAGGAGGCATTGACCAATGCGTTGATGCTTGGAAGTGGATAAGGATCTTTTGGGCAGGCTTTGTTGAGATCGATGTAGTCGGTGCACATTCGCCACTTTCCGTTTGATTTTTTCACCAAGACAACATTAGCAAGCCATAGTGGGTATTTGACTTCTCTTATGAAACCTGCCTCCAGTAGAGCTTGTACCTGCTCTTCCACAGCTTGAGAGCATTCTGGTCCCAGCTTTCTACGCCTCTGTTGTACCAGCCAAGATCCTGGGTAGACTGCTAGCTTGTGGCACATTAACTTAGGATCTATGCCTGGCATCTCTGCGGCCTTTCACGCAAAGAGGTCGAAATTATCCCGTAGAAACTGTATGAGTGATTCTTTTATGTCTCCTTTTAGGAGTGTGCCAATATTGGTCATTTGGTCTGGGGTATCCCCAATCTGGAGTTTCTCTATTTCACATTTGGGTTGTGGGCGGAGTTCTTCCCGTCTCTGGACTCCCCCGAGTTCGATTGTGTGGAATTCTTCTTTTCTACCTCTGAGGTTTAGACTTTCGTTATAACAGCGGTGCGCCATCTTCTGATCTACTTTTATCGTAGCTATTCCCCCTACGGTTGGGAACTTCATGCATAGATGTGGAGTTGAGACTATTGCACCGAGCTGATTCAACATTGTCCGACCTATTAGGGCATTGTAGGCTGAACTTACGTCGACTACGATGTAATCTATCTTGAGTATTCTTGACTGGCTTCCCTTTTCGAAAGTTGTGTGTAGCGAGATGTATCCCATCGGTTGAACTGGGGTATCTCCTAGTCCGAACAGGCTGTCCGGATATGCTCTAAGTTCTTTTTCTTCCAAGCCGAGCTTGTCGAAGGCAGTTTTGAATAAGATATCAGTGGAGCTCCCCTAGTCTATCAGCGCGAGATGGAGATTTCCGTTTGCCAGTATAATAGTGATGACCATGGGATTGTCATGTCCTGATGTGATGCTGGATGCGTCTTCTTTGGTGAAAGTAATCGCGGGGATATCGGGTGCTTCTTCCTTCCCTTCAACATGATATACGTCTTTGAGATATCTTTTGCGAGATGATTTGGAGATTCCTCCCCCGGCGAATTCGCCGTGTATCATGTGGACATGTCTTTCTGGTGTACGAGGTGATCGCTTGGTTTGTCCAATATCTTCTGCTCTTCTTCTTTTTCTTTGCTCATCGTCGCGGGTGGCCAGATATCGATCTAGCTTTCCTTCTCTTATTAGTTTTTCAATGACATTTTTAAAATCGAAGCACTCATTCGTGGAATGCCCACGGATCCGATGGTATTCACAGTATTCAACCCGATTTCCTCCTCCTTTTTTGCCTTTGAGTGGCCGAGCTGGGGGTATTTTTCAGTGTTGCAAAACCTCTCTGTAAACATCCACAAGAGACACCCTAAGGGGGTATAATTGTGGTATTTTTTGATTTTCTCTCCATGTCGATCTTTCTTCTTTTTGGAATCTTTGTCCTTATCACGGGAGAGGAATCCGGCCTTCAAGGTCTCTCCTAGTCAGGAGTTTTCCTCCATGTTGATATACTTCTCTGCTTGTTTCTGCACCTCGTTCAGAGATGTAGGGTATTTTTTTATATAGATTGGCTAAAAGGTCCTTCTCGCAAGCCAATAATGAGGCTCATAATGGCGGCCTCTGTTGGTAGGTTCTGTATGTCCAAGCATGTCTTGTTGAATCTTTCCATGTAGTTGCGAAGGATTTCCCATTCTCCTTGCCAGATTCCTAACAGACTTGGAGAGTGTTTAGCTTTGTCTTTTTGGATAGAGAATCTAGCCAAAAATTTCTTGGCCAAGTCATCGAAACTCGAGATGGACTTAGGTGGTAGATTGTCGAACCATCTAATTGCTGTCTTCGTCAAAGTAGTTGGAACGGCTTTGCAACGAACTGCATCTGAGGCATCGGTGAGGTACATTCTACTTCTGAAATTGCTAAGATGATGGCCGAGATCTGTAGTGCCGTCGTATAAGGTCATGTCTGGGAGTTTAAAGTCTTTTGGGATTTTGGTCTTCATGATCTCCTTGGTGAATGGATCTTGTTCCCTGTGGGAGCTATCCTCAGGAGAGGATCGGTTGGCTTTGGTCTTGATATCGGCTTCAAGTTTTAAAAGTTTGTCCTTTAATTCCCGGCGTCGCCTTATTTCTCTTTGTAGGTCTTTCTCGGCCTCTCGTTGACGTAGGACTTATTCTTCAAGTTGTTTTAACGGTCTTGAAGTGCGTCCATGGCTCCCGTGTTTGGAGAGTTCTTCTTGTCGTTAAGTTGGGAAGTATCTTTTGGTGTGGTGTCCGCGCTTTTGTGTGGTGTTCTATCTTCTAGATCCAAAGTGTGGTCGATGTCATGGTCGTCCGCCATGATGATGGGATGACCTCCAGGTTCCTCGATAACGGTGCCAATGTTCTGATGGTTACCTGAAACTGTAGGTCAATCTCGGATGAGATCTTCTATACTGGTCAGAGCTGTTGTCTCTGACCTGTTGGGTCTAACTGTGCTGCTGATCCTTCGTCACCGGAGGGTGGAAGTACCTTCAAGGGACTCCAATGCTTAAGTTAGCAAGGGTATTAAGCAGGTTCTTAGTAGAATCAGAGTATGAGTTATACCTGAGTGCTCCAGTGTATTTATAATGGCGTAGGGTGACCTTTGCAGATAAGTTAGTTGTCTTATCTTATCTTTATCTTATCTTTAAGTGCGGTCATCTTATCTTCAGGGGAACCGCGCTTCCCTCTGTAGGCTTGTGCTGCCTTAGGATTTGGGTCGTGTTCCTCTATTTGGGCCCTTTACTGGGCTTTCCTGGTGACTTGGCCGAGCTCTCTAAAAAGAGGTCGGGTCATCCTGACCTGAAGAGGTCGGTCGCTTTGTCTGTAGAACATCCCGGGTTGGACAGCTCGACCTAGGGTATGAACAGAAGTGATAATGAAACTTAACCACCTCCGTTATGGCGGCTGTTGCTCTTCCATGAAGATGATTCACCTCCCTTTGGTGCCATTGATGATAATATAAACCTAGATCTTGATCTGCAATACCAAACTTGAAAGTTTGCTTGTCCCCAAGCAAAGAAAACTGAAACTGGAAAGGGACATGAAGAGCACACAGATGAGTATAAAGAAAAAGATAAAAGTGATAGGAGTGGAAGAAAAATTTAAATTTAAAACTCTCTTTTTTTTATGACCCCTTGGTGGCGTTATACGCCCATCATGGATGAGAAACGCCCCAAGGGGGGTTAAAAATTTGAGTTAGGATGCCCAAATGTAGCGTAAAATGCCCAAACTTCTACTCTCCTCATGGCGCTAAACGCCCTCCCTGGCATTAAGCGCCAGCAGCACTAATCCTCCAGGGTGTTCTGTTCTTTTGTCTGAGTCTTTCTGTCCCTGTTCTAAGTGTTGTACATGATCACAAACATGAGAAAACAGAGAAAAACTTTGAAAATCAATGAAAAATAAGATGAAAGAAAACTAAAATAAAACTGAAATAAACTAAAGGATACTCCTAGTTGGGTTGCCTCCTAACATGCACTTCTTTACCGTCATTAGCTTGATGGTCAGCTGGTGCACGAAATTGCAATCACACTTTTGCAACTCCGCACAACTAACCAGCAAGTGCACTGGGTCGTCCAAGTAATACCTTACGTGAGCAAGGGTCGATCCCACGGAGATTGTCGGCTTGAAGCAAGCTATGGTTATCTTGTAAATCTTAGTCAGGATATCAGAAATTATCAGGATTGATTGTGAAAAACAAAAGAACATGAAATGATTACTTGTTTTGCAGTAATGGAGAATAGGTTGAGGTTTTGGAGATGCTCCATCTTCTGAATCTCTGCTTTCCTACTGTCTTCTTCATCAAACACGCAAGGCTCCTTCCATGGCAAGCTGTATGTAGGGCTTCACCGTTGTCAATGGCTACCTCCCATCCTCTCAGTGAAAATGTTCCTATGCTCTGTCACAGCATGGCTAATCATCTGTCGGTTCTCAATCAGGCCGGAATAGAATCCAGTGATTCTTTTGCGTCTGTCACTAACGCCCCGCCTTCAGGAGTTTGAAGCTCGTCACAGTCATTCAATCATTGAATCCTACTCAGAATACCACAGACAAGGTTTAGACCTTCCGGATTCTCTTGAATGCCGCCATCAGTTCTAGCTTATACCACGAAGATTCCGATTAAAGAATCCAAGAGATAACTACTTAATCTAAGGTAGAACGGAGGTGGTTGTCAGGCACGCGTTCATAGTTAAGAATGATGATGATTGTCACGGATCATCACATTCATCCGGGTTAAGAACAAGTATTATCTTAGAATGGAAGCAAGCATAATTGAATGAGAAAACAGTAGTAATTGCATTAATCCATCAAGACACAGCAGAGCTCCTCACCCCCAACCATGGGGTTTAGAGACTCATGCCATGGAAAATACACAAAGAAAACGTGTAAGATGTCATGAGGTACTCATACAATGTCAAAAGATCCTATTAATAGTAAACTAGTAGCCTAGGGTATACAGAAATGAGTAAATGACATAAAAATCCACTTCCGGGCCCACTTGGTGTGTGCTTGGGTTGAGCAATGAAGCATTTTCGTGTAGAGACCTTTTCTGGAGTTAAACGCCAGCTTTTATGCCAGTTTGGGCGTTTAACTCCAAGTTTTATGCCAGTTCCAGCGTTAAACGCTGGAATTTCTGAGGCTGATTTGCCACGCCGGTTTGGGCCATCAAATCTTGGGCAAAGTATGGACTATCATATATTGCTGGAAATCCCAGGATGTCTACTTTCCAACACCGTTGAGAGCGCGCCAATTGGGCTTCTGTAGCTCCAGAAAATCCACTTCGAGTGCAGGGAGGTTAGAATCCAACAGCATCTGCAGTCCTTTTTGGTCTCTGAATCAGATTTTTGCTCAGGTCCCTCAATTTCAGCCAGAAAATACCTGAAATCACAGAAAAACACACAAACTCATAGTAAAGTCCAGAAAAGTGAATTTTAACTAAAAACTAATAAAAATATACTAAAAACTAACTAGATCATACTAAAAACATACTAAAAACAATGCCAAAAAGCGTATAAATTATCCGCTCATCACAACACCAAACTTAAATTGTTGCTTGTCCCCAAGCAACTGAAAATCAAAAATAGGATAAAAAGAAGAGAATATACTATAGACTCCAAAATATCAAGGAAACTTAGCTCCAATTAGATGAGCGGGACTAGTAGCTTTTTGCCTCCGAACAGTTTTGGCATCTCACTCTATCCTTTGAAGTTCAGAATGATTGGCATCTATAAGAACTCAGAACTCAGATAGTGTTATTGATTCTCCTAGTTAAGCATAATGATTCTTGAACATAGCTAGTGTATGAGTCTTGGCTGTGGCCCAAAGCACTCTGTCTTCCAGTTTTACCACCGGATACATACATGCCACAGACACATAATTGGGTGAACCCTTTCAGATTGTGACTCAGATTTGCTAGAGTCCCCAATTAGAGGTGTCCAGGGTTCTTAAGCACACTCTTGTTGCCTTGGATCACAACTTTATTTCTTTCTTTTTCTTTTTCTTTTCTCTCTTTTTTTTTGAAATTTTTTTTTGTATCCACTGCTTTTTCTTGCTTCAAGAATCAATCTAATGATTTTTTTTTAGATCCTCAATAACAGTTCTCTTTTTCCTCATTCTTTCAAGAGCCAACAAATTTAACATTCTCAAAACAACAAATTCAAAAGACATATGCACTGTTCAAGCATTCATTCAGAAAACAAAAAGTATTGTCACCACATCAAACTAATTCAACCAGTTTCAAAGATAAATTTCAAAATCCTGTACTTCTTGTTCTTTTGTGATTAAAGCATTTTTCATTTAAGAGAGGTGATGGATTCATAGGACATTCATATCTTTAAGGCATAAAATTTCAATTTTATTAATTATGAATTAAGAACAAGACTCAAAGATAAATGTAAGATGAGACTAAAAAATAAAAAAAAAACAAAAGAAAAAAAATGCAAAAATATAGGCTCCTAATGATAGAGGTTTTCACAGAGTTAGGACTCAACAACCTTGATTTTGAGAAGTGGATGCTCCCTTAACTTGAGAGGAGAGCTTTTGGCGTTTCAACTCTTGGAGTTCACGCCCCTGCTTCTCTTGTTCCTTCAGCAATTTGCAGAGCATGCAGTTCTGATTCTGCTGTTCTTCTTTCAGTTGCTCCATAGTCTCTTGCAGCTTGGTGATAGATGCTTCTAGGCTGGTCCAGTAGTTAATTCTTGGGAATTCAGGGAGGAATTCCTGCGCCCTCCTCTTGATAGAGTTGTCTTGCATTTGTCCTTCATTGACTTCTTGGTGATTGGGTGTTCAATGGGTATGAACTCATCTACTCCCATCTTCACCCCAGCCTCTTTACAGAGCAAGGAGATCAAGCTTGGGTAAGCCAATTTGGCTTCAGTGGAATTCTTATTTGCAATTGTGTAGATCTCACAAGCGATCACATGATGAACCTCCACTTTTTTTCCAAGCATGATGCAATGAATCATCACTGCTCTCTTGATGGTGACCTCAGAACGGTTGCTAGTGGGTAATATGGAACGCCCAATAAAGTCTAGCCAACCTCTTGCAATTGGTTTGAGGTCTTCCCTCTTGAGTTGGTTTAGGACACCCTTTGAATTGGTTATCCACTTAGTTCCAGGGAGGCATATGTCCTCTAGAACTTGATCCAACCCTTTATCTGCTCTCACCATCCTCCTATTAAAGGATTCAGGATCATCTTGCAATTGAGGTAGTCTGAAGATTTCTCTTATTTTGTCCAGATGGAAGTACATAACTTTCCCTCTGACCATAGTTCTGTAGGTATGGTAAGCAGTTCCAGTCATTCTCTGCTTATCTGTTAGCCACAGATTTGAGTAGAATTCCTGAACCATGTTCCTTCCAACCTTTATCTCAGGATTGGTTAGAACTTCCCATCCTCTGTTTCGAATTTGCTCTTGGATCCCCAGATATTCATCTTCTTTCAGATCAAATTTAACTTCTGGGATCACTGACCTCAGACCCATTATTTTGTGATAATGGTCTTCATGTTCTTTGGTTAAGAACTTCTCTTGATTCCAAAGATTCTTTGGATTATTCTCTTTCTTTCCTCTTAAATTGGTTTGTTTTCCCTTAGGAGCCATGATCTTGATGAATCTTGGCTTAGTGATCACGGAAAAGCACACCAAACTTAGAGGTTTGCTTGTCCTCAAGCAAAAGAAAGGAAAGAAGAGAGAGAGGGGAAGAGGAAATTCGAATGGTGTGGTGGAAAGAGGGAGCCAAACGTGTATTTATAAGGTGGGGGAGAGGAGATTTCGAAAAAAAGAAAAAATTGAAAGGAGATTTGAGAAGATATGGAAAGAAAGTGAGAGAAGGGTGAGATTTTGAACAAAATTTGGGAATGATTTGAGAGATTTGAAGAATGATTTTAGATTTTTTTGAAAATTTGGAAGTGAATGATGAGAGATTGAAATGTGTTTTTGTAGAAAAGTATGGGTAAGAGAAGGAAAGTTTGAAAAAATTTGATTTGAAAACAAAATTGTGGTCCCCCCACCTTTCTGGCGTTAAACGCCCAGAATGGCACCCATTCTGGCGTTTAACGCCCATTTGTTGCCCCTTTTGGGCGTTTAACGCCCAGCCAGGTGCCCTGGCTGGCGTTAAACGCCAGAATTCCTTTATCACTGGGCGTTTTTCTAAACGCCCAGGATGCTGCACACCTGGCGTTAAACGCCCAGAATGGTGCCCATTCTGGCGTTTAACGCCCAAAATGGCACCATTCCTGGCGTTAAACGCCCAGAATGGTACCCATTCTGGCGTTTAACGCCCAAAATGCCCCTTACTGGCGTTTTTTCGCCAGTAAGCTCTTTTTCTCTGCTTTTTGAGCTGAATCCTTCTGTAACTCTGTGAATCCCTTCATTTTTGATACTTGCCTCTGTAAGAACAATTCATACAACCTCCTAATGACTGGGTTGCCTCCCAGCAAGCGCTTCTTTACTGTCTTTAGCTGGACTTTTACTGAGAATCACTCAAGTCTCAGTTTTGAGCATTCTTGCTCAAAATTGCCTTCAAGATAATGCTTGATTCTCTGTCCATTAACAATGAACTTTTTGTCAGAATCAATATCCTGAAGCTCAACATATCCATATGGTGACACTCCTGTAATCACATACGGACCCCTCCACCGGAATTTGAGTTTTCCTGGAAACAGTCTGAGCCTAGAGTTGAAGAGCAGAACTTTTTGTCCTGGCTCAAAGACTCTGGTTGACAACTTCTTGTCATGCCATTTCTTTGCCTTTTCCTTATAAATTTTTGCATTTTCAAAGGCATTGAGTCTGAACTCCTCTAGCTCATTTAGCTGGAGTAATCTCTTTTCACCAGCTAACTGTGCATCCATGTTTAGGAATCTGGTTGCCCAGTAGGCTTTATGTTCCAGTTCCACGGGCAGATGACAGGCCTTCCCATACACCAGTTGGTATGGAGAGGTTCCTATAGGAGTCTTGAATGCTGTTCTGTATGCCCACAGAGCATCATCCAAGCTCTTTGCCCAATCCTTTCTTCGGGATATCACAGTCCGTTCCAGGATTCTTTTTAGCTCTCTGTTAGAGACCTCAGCCTGCCCATTTGTCTGTGGATGATACGGAGTTGCCACTTTGTGGCTAATTCCATATCTAACCATAGCAGAGTATAGCTGTCTATTGCAGAAATGGGTGCCCCCGTCACTGATTAGTACTCTGGGAACACCAAACCTGCTGAAGATGTATTTCTGGAGGAATTTTAGCACGGTCTTGGTATCATTAGTGGGTGTAGCAATTGCTTCTACCCACTTAGATACATAGTCCACTGCCACCAGAATATAAGTGTTTGAGTATGATGGTGGGAATGGCCCCATGAAGTCAATGCCCCATACATCAAACAACTCTATCTCTAATATCTCTTGTTGAGGCATGGCATATCCGTGAGGCAAGTTACCAGCTCTTTGGCAACTGTCACAGTTACGCACAAACTCTCGGGAATCTTTATAGAGAGTAGGCCAGTAGAAGCCACATTGGAGGACTTTAGTGGCTGTTCGCTCACTTCCAAAATGTCCTCCATATTGTGATCCATGGCAATGCCATAGGATCCTTTGTGCTTCTTCTCTGGGTACACATCTGCGGATCACTCCGTCAGCACATCTCTTAAAGAGATATGGTTCATCCCAGAGGTAGTACTTGGCATCTGAAATTAATTTCTTTCTTTGCACGCTGCTGTACTCCTGGGGTATGAACCTCACAGCTTTATAATTTGCAATATCTGCAAACCATGGAGCTTCCTGAATGGCAAAGAGTTGCTCATCTGGGAAAGTCTCAGAGATCTCAGTAGAAGGGAGGGACGCCCCAGCTACTGTTCTATTCGGGACAGATGATCAGCTACTTGGTTCTCTGTCCCTTTTCTGTCTCTTATTTCTATATCAAACTCTTGCAGAAGCAACACTGGACATAATG